>NC_082391.1:5688959-5693959 GCF_031168955.1 Gadus macrocephalus | reverse complement strand
AGTTCAACGCGGTTCCTTCCATTTACTAGCCTTAAGCGGTGCTTCCATTAATCACATCTATGGTGATGAGTCGCTGGAGGAGCCTAATAAGCTTGGGGCTTTAGGAACACATTGAAAGAGCACCATCTTCTCCTCTAACCTAATGGCTGACTCATTCTCTCTCATTTCCAGCCTTTACCATCTCCCTAATCGTGCTGCTATATTTAGCACTGGCGGCGGGCCCTTCCAGACAGATAGGTGGGCAGAAGCCCTGAGCATTTCTCCTCTTTTCTCCCATCCCCTCTCCTCCTCTCTCCCCTCTCATCCTCTCTTCTCTGCCGTCCTCTCTCCTACTCTCCTCTCTCCTCCTCTCTTCCCTCTCTCCCCTCTCCTACTCTCTTCTCTCCTCTCCTCCTCTCTTCCCTCTCTCCCCTCTCCTCTCCTCTCTCCCCTCTCCTCCTCCCTTCTCTCTCCCCCTCTCCTCCTCTATCCTCTCCATCCCCTCTCCTCACCTCACCTCTATCATCATTGTCTCACCTCCGATATCATCCTACTTACGATTCCCGTCTACTCTTCCAGAACGCTGAGGTATTCTTAAATCGAAATGCTTCCCACATCGTGAACGCTTGTGTATGCCTACGTCATGTCTCTTTAATCAGACCTACAGTAACAGAGGTAGCCCAGATCGTCTGTCTGTCCTGTCAGACAGGCTCTAGAGAACTGTTTATGGGAGGACCAAAGCACTGATGATGGCGCAGACTGCGTCATCGTCATCTTCATCATCATCACCATCATCATCCTCGGCCCGGCTGAAACTCACATCTCTCTAACTGGCCAAGAAAACACACACTGGCTAGAACTAACAGACAGGATTGTGGTCACACAATGTCCTCTCATCCGCCCTCTCCCTCTCTCAATGTCCCACGCAAACACACACACACACACACGCACGCACATAGGCATGCACACACAGACCTCAAAACACACACTCAAAAGCACAGGGTTTGTACTTGATGTACGCTTGACTCAGCAGAACGGAGGCAGGGGAGGGTTTGAGACAATATTATGTCTCATAACATCATCACATCCCTGACCGATGCCCCCTCCCTGGCCGACACTCATCCAAAGGCCTGTTTATCTTTCATTAGCCACAAAAGAGACCATTACCCTGTGCGTGTGTGTCTGTGCATGTGTGTCTGTTTGTGTCTGTGTGTTTCTGTTCGTGTCTGTTGGTGTCAGTGTGTGTCTATGGGGCACAAGCGTCCAGAGATAAGCGTCACTTGAGACACAAATTAGAACAAACCAATCAATTATATAAAAAATTATACAATTCCTTTAATAACATCATTGTAACATCACTGTTGTCTCCTGGTATGATTTTCAATCGAAATTCACGTGACTGTGCAGTATACATGTTTTTTAATGGACAATGAATCGATTACATCTGTTTATATACTGACATAAAACGGCATTGTTTTACACATACATTATAGAGGGCACCGATGGTGTAGCAGCAACATAAAAAGAGGGGGACCATTCTCTATGCACACAGGCTACAGTAGTGCTTCTAATATAACCACCACTGTAGCCTCTCTCTATGGATACCGGCGACAGTAGTACTTCTAATATAACTACTGCTGTAGCCTCTCTCTATGCATATCGGCTACAGTAGTAATTACAGTCATATAATTGCAGAGAAGACTTGCAAAGGACAGATGGCATAAGAATTCTACAAGTGCATCTCTAAAGTAGGTATTGCACACACAAGATCATGTCAGCTTGTTAGATACTATGACATGTGATGTACTCTAGTAGATGGTGCGCAGAGTCACTGCAGGCTGTGATGGAGCTACTTGAAAGCACAGTGTAGTTTGTGCAGATACAGGGCACAGCAACATAAAGGACACCGACACAGGACACTGACATGGACATCATCAGATGACAGTTCCTAACAGCCATACGTTTCAGCGATACAGAGTGGAAAAGTTGAAAATCACCAGATACCCTGGTTCTATCCCCTCAGATCTGCCCGGTGTTTGCAATAGTGTCAACATCACAACTCTTAGAGATGTGAAGAGGAATGTGAGTTACATGTGCAACCTACTGTGTTAACGGCATTGATGTCGTATCCACAGACCACTTGAAATCTTCTGCTACGGCCCAGGTCTATTTGACGAAGGCTGCAAACAACGTCATTGTGTTCCAAACCACTTTCATTCAAAACAGTCCAGCTGCAACTATATAGTATATTAGCTATATAAATATTTATAAGGAAAACAATCAAGGCTAGTTGGTGAATGAAGAGACATTAAAACAGGACAGCTGCAATCAGGCTGGTCTATGAAGGAGACAAGGAGAATGTAATCTACAGGGACAAACAATCATAAGTGTTGCTATATTCTATAAGTGCTTATCCTAGGCAATGGCTTTATGTGCAGTGGGCTGCAGTCACACAGCTAGTAGTCTATCCTCATCCTAGAAAACAGACAATAGGTGTGTGCACTGGATTGTTTAGCAGCTTATTATGAGATTTATTCACTAGTAATTAGAATCCTGTTGGCCAGATTGGAATGTCCTGTCGTAGAGCAGGTGATTTTCAAAGTAAAAGTTTACTTAAGGGTGATATATCCAACGTTAGCATTTTAAAGACTTGCAGAAGGCTTTTATACACATTTTAAACATGAATGATGCTGTGTGAGACAAGTTGATTGCTACTTAAGCATACCATAAATGCACATTTACCTACAGATATTTTTCACTATCCATATCAGAAATTATTGATAATGCTGGAGGTATTGGACAAAATGTATTCTTAGTAACGTCTATACTAAAAACGAATGGGAACACAAGAGGTAGTGATTGAAGCACTGTTGGACCGAACAATATCAACAACAAACAGGAATGAATCCAACATGGTGGACTTACACATGAGAGTTCATGAACATTCATCCACTGCAATGTTTTGTGGACAATATATGATGAAATGTGGATACAGATCAGTAATGTTCAAAAATATATACGCATCTATATTGTCGCTATATAACACAGTAAGTTATACTACGGGGTTCAAACAGACCCGGCAGAATAATAAGTGGTTTTCTGAATGGAATAACATTCTCTCCATCCCTGGCGCCTATAAAAAGTTTGAATCATAGCAAAACAAATAAAGAAAGGGAAAGATAGGATATTATCCTATTGACTGCATTGGGAACGTCTCACTTTAGATTCTCCGAGCCGTGCTTAATATCGCCCCCACGGCTTATTTTAATGAGACATTCTGATGTCTGAGGTCTTCAGTGGCCCCTCTGTTTAGATCCAGTCCGTCTGGGCGTGGCCCCCCAGTCTGTACATCGCTGGCCACCCAGTGTCACTCTTTATGCACTCGGATTAGCGATAAACAAAACCAAAGCAAAACAACAGGAGGAGGCCTGTTGAGACCCTCAGCCGTATGGAACATGTGAACAACAGTGGCACTGAATTATACCAAAAATATAGCATAGAAACCTTAGGGTACATTAGCATACTACATAAAGAACTTGCAATAAACACAATAAAAAAAAAGACATACATTTTCCTAAACTTGATGTGGTATAAAAAAATAGCTTATAATCACCTGCATACTTTTCACTGTGTGTGTGGGGGAGAGGGAGAGGGAAGGGTAGAGGGAGAAAAAACGAGAGAGAGAGAGAGAGAGAGAGAGAGAGAGAGAGAGAGAGAGAGAGAGAGAGAGAGAGAGAGAGAGAGAGAGAGAGAGAGAGAGAGAGAGAGGGGGGGAGCTTGCATGTGTGTACTAAACAGTACATTTGCATGTGTGTCAGCTATAACAGCAAAGAACTAGATCAGAAGAGAATGAGACAGAGAAAGAGAGAGGGACAGAGAGAAAAATGGTACGGTTGTGATTGTGTGTGTGTGTGTGTGTGTGTGTGTGTGTGTGTGTGTGTGTGTGTGTGTGTGTGTGTGTGTGTGTGTGTGTGTGTGTTGAAAGTGTGGCGTTGCGTAGTGCGTACTGTCTTGTGTGTGTGTGTGTGTGTGTGTGTGTGTGTGTGTGTGTGTGTGTGTGTGTGTGTGTGTTGAAAGTGTGGCGTTGCGTAGTGCGTACTGTCTTGTGTGTGTGTGTGTGTGTGTGTGTGTGTGTGTGTGTCTGTAGTGTGCGTCCAGCTCCTGTTTATGTGGCGCGGTGGACAGACGCCAGACCTCATTATTGTCATTCTCCTCACTGGCGCGGGGAGGCAAACGGTCTCTTTCAGCGGGAGAGCTGGGGAGGAGCGGGAGGAAGGAGGGACAAAGCCGCGTCCTTAAGGGGACGAGGGCGAGCGGAGAGGAGAGGAGGACTGGAGCTCTGGGGAGTCCGCTCCTGATCCAGGACCACACAGACACACACACACTCTGGCATGCAGCTCAGCTCCGGCTCGGCACCAGCTGCCACGCCAGTCAGACCCAAACCCTGCACATGCGTGCGTATGTGTGTGTGTGAGGGTGCGTGCATTGAATTGCGGGTCTTTTTCACATAGAAGTCAAAGTGACTTCATCTTCCTGTGTGTATGTGTGTGTGTGTGTGTGTGTGTGTGTGTGTGTGTGTGTGTGTGTGTGTGAGTGTGTGTGTGCATACATTTGTGTGTGAGTGTGTGTGCTTGTGTCTGTCTCTGTGTGTGTGTGTGTGTGTGTGTGTGTGTGTGTGTGTGTGTGTGTGTGTGTGTGTGTGTGTGTGTGTGTGTGTGTGTGTGTGTGTGTGTGTGTGTGTGTGGCAGTGGGTTCATGCAAATTTGTGTGGGCTTGTTTGTGTGTGTGTGTGTGTGTGTGTGTGTGTGTGTGTGTGTGTGTGTGTGTGTGTGTGTGTGTGTGTGTGTGTGTATGTGTGTGTGTGTATGTGTGCGTGTGTGTGTGCGTGTGTGTGTGTGCGTGTGTGTGCGTGTGCGCGTGTGTGTGTATGCATGCTCAGAGGGGTTCTGGATCCTTGCCCTTCATAGTTAAGGTGTCCAGCAGATGTCCTTGGGCCAGGCACCTCACTGCGAGCTGTCACC
>NC_082391.1:5403959-5678959 GCF_031168955.1 Gadus macrocephalus | reverse complement strand
ACTATTATGGCTTACCTTATGGATAAACTATGTGAGATCTGGCAATGGGATGCATCCATGATAAATCCATAATCCATCAATACTTAAGTGAACTTTAAGTCTTCCTTCCTATCCGGCTGATATAATTCAAACGCCGGGCAGGAATAACAAACCGACCACGCGAGTCTATTGGTCAGAATCAGGATTCCGGTGGGGCGGTCACATCTCCCAAGTAGAGTCCAATTCAATCGTGGCGTTATCCTAAATCCTCGCTGTAAAGAACCGCTCCACTCTTTGGACGGTAGCTCACAAACGGTGCAGCAGTATGAATGACGGAGACGGCGGCGCACAGCCCATGCCTCGGCTCGGTCACCGTGCACCCGACGCGTGTGAAAAGATGTCGTATCCACACGATGCGCATCTTCGCAGTTTTATCCTCCCAATGTAACCAGGCTGGTGATCATCTGGCCTCGCTGACGTCGCGCAAAAGCCACGAGGTGTAACGAGAGGGAGAGGTTGGCAAAGTAGGAGTCTTCATTTGTTGTTGCCATCGGTTTCCTCGTTTCGTTTGCCCTTGAGAACACAATCACGAATGGCACTCCGCGTAACCATTGCACTGCCAACTTTTTTCAAAATGGGACAGGCGCACTGCCGGCGGTGCGCTGCTTACAGGTGCCGTCTCCCTCCAGGACCTCCTTTCAATCTGCCGATCAGCCGGTCAATTATTGACCGCGTCACTCCGTCTGTACACGCCGCTCTTTATTACCAGTAGCGGATAGGTAAAGATCAATGGAGCGTTCTTAACCACGGCAGCACTCGTGCGCTTTATCCAAGCCTTGATAGTAGGCTATTTTCGTATAGGCTATTCAATTTACTATGCGATTCATAATTCAATTATCTTACAAGAGTTTCAGGGGAGATCCATAATTAATCAGAATATTTGAGAATGCAAGCTCCGTATAGCGCCGAACATGTGAATGAACCCATCAAGACTAGTCTGTTGCTGTGTGTGTGTGTGTGTGTGTGTGTGTGTGTGTGTGTGTGTGTGTGTGTGTGTGTGTGTGTGTGTGTGTGTGTGTGCGCGCCTGCCGACTTGAGAGTATCTTCTCATGATGTGTTTGGGTTATGAGAGGGCACTCACACGGCTCCTGAGGATGAGGGCTGTGTAGTTTATGCGGGGCCACGTTATCTCCTGTCGAGTAGTCAGCCAGGAGGCCCATAATGACAAAACAAAGGAATAAAGAGCAGGTAATGTTTGTGTAATTATTAACTCAATGCCAAATGGTATCAAACGATTGTGCCGTTCAAAAGTCTGTTGCCAGTCGATCCTCTCACAGTGCTCCAGCCTGGCTTGACTTTAGTCTCCATGGAGGATTCCCCAGAGGTTGTGAGGAACGTAGATCAGGGAAGCTGATTTATCATGTTTGCTTCAGCCAACATGTTTAACACATTACCCAATTTAAAAAGGCCCTGTTGCCTACTAGAATTTATTTTCCGCTGTCTTTATCAGCCTATTTCTCTTTACATCATTCAGTCGATTCTCTTTTTATTCATCCGTTTTATGTTTTAAATAATCGTTTGCCGCTGTTGATTTATGGCCCAGTACCAGATATGATGAAATTAATTGGAATAAAATGTTTATCAGAAGTTTTTAATTATAGAAAGCATTTTAAAAATTAAAAACCACAACCACAACATTGTTGTAATAATGTGGAAACTGTTTGGGCAGTACCATAATATCCTTCCTCCAGTAATCTCAAACTCAATTACAGCATTTGTTTATTCTAAATGACTCGCATAAAAACACAGATTCATAACCTCTTAAAAATAGCTCAGTTACAGCACTGGTTTCCATTATAGAGGACGTACGGCAGGACTGAACTGAAGGACGAAACAGAGCCCGTTACATAGAACAATGGGCAAAACCTAAACCGACTCAACTGAAATGTACATTTACACCTGAAAGGGTTGATGAGAAACAAATCCAGTGCATCTTCTGTCATCTTAACGGCAGCCGTCGAACACATCGCCCTCTGTGGGTCACACATAGGAACTACACTACTCCTTTACACGGAATTAGGCCTGGCAGTATTATTGCAATAACAATCATTTGACAGTTTAGGATACTTAATAACACTGAGTGTTTCTACCATTGTCTAGTAAGATCATGATGTACCTTAACCAGATGATGCAATCACTGAGAGATGAGGGTTGAAAATCCTCTCTTGCTAATAATAAAGTTATGGTTTGTGTTTTGTTGGGTAGTATGTCAGTCTTCAGATGTCTGCATGGAACACAACAGTTCTCTTCCAAACAAAGGGTGTGGTTGGCCACAGGTCTTTCAAATGACATGTGACTGCATCGTCCAAACATCTGAACACAAAGCCTTTTCTCATGAATGTATAGGCACTTACACAACTTATACAGTATGGGTATTTCCGTTTCCAACTGGTTTTTATGGTGTGGTTGTGTGCTTTTGTGTGCATGTGTGTTTGCGTGTGTTTGGATATCGGGCATCTCAGCTTGTTCCTTTATTCCTTGTTTCGGTGTTACCTTGAATGTCTTCCCCATCAAACCCGGGAGCTCCTTTTAACGGCCGGCACATAGAACACACTCCTGCGTCACAGAGTTGAAGAACCGTCTCTTCACCATCTCTAAATCACCTGCTTCCTGTACGAACCTCTCTGCCTGCCCGTCCACAGAGGTCGCAGGTTCGAGTCCGTTCCCCAGGGCTACTTCTCCTCACCCCCGTCCACGTTGGGCAGATTGTATTTCTCCACAAACTCTGCGTGTTTCTGACGGAGAATCTCGGTCTGCTTCTTGAAGCCGTTGACCCTGAATGTGAACACACACATGAATACATCTGATTGAATATTTGTGGCTATACATATACACTTAATAGGTGTATAACCTCTGTATCCATGGTTTTACATTACTGTCAAGTAACACACATTTCCTTTTTGCATTCTATCATGAATGAATACACTTAGTTTGTAATCCCCAAGTACCTTCAGAATCCTACCAGCATTCATTCATTCATTCATTCATTCATTCATTCATTCATTCTCCACACTCTGGGTTTCTGTACCTCGCCCTCTCTTTGGACTGGTTGTAGATCTCTGTGATGTTGCGGTCCTTCTCGTCCATGAAATTGGAGTGCATCACTTCCAGTTTCCTGAAAGGGGAAAGTAGAGAACCACTGGAATGAGTTACAATGTTGATCACTCTCGGTTCAGCATGCTGAGGGTGATGCTAGACATTAACAATCATCCCCGACGCCAAATATTCATCTCCAAAACATCTACTCACATCAAATCAAAAGTAAGACTAATGAGTGAAATGAGTTATATTTTTCATAGACAAGGCATTAAAATGTTGAGCAACAAATAAGAATAAAAGTAGGAGTGTGTGTGTGGATTTAAATACAACTTCCCTTGTTCCAATAGTATACAACCCTGCTGTTTCCCCATAATGTCCATCACTCCCGGTTAACGGCGGTCAGGTGACGTGCCTCTCAACAGCCTCTTGGCCAACACCGATATGCAAATGAAGTCACGAGCTTTCCCGCCAGGCGACAAGTGACCTGAGCTGATGAACTAATTAAGGGGCTTATGTGGGCTGTGGTGGGCCTGGTTTGTGAGACGCCTCAGACGTGGTGTCCCTGGTGGTCTGTGATATGGAAACACATATATTCCAAAACAGTACGCTCCCTAGCACGCCGCACAAAGCCCATGTCTGCCGTTGTATGTAGTAGACACTAGATGTACTCGGCTGATGTAAGACTGGATGCACTGAATGCTTTTCCTACTCCATCATAGTGAGGCAATACGTGGCAGATTGCACGTGCAGGGGCTTAGCGAACGTCACAGCCCGTTTCTAGAAACATTATTTATTGGTAAGGTCATCAATGATTTGGGGGATTATTTGTTTATCAACACGGCGGACACGCGCGCAGAATGATCGCAAAAAGAAAATTAGTTTGACCGGTTGACATGGTTATCTCCGTGTGGTTCATTTGCAGTTGCGGTGTTGATTAGCGATGTTGTTTACTTGTTACAAGTAAACAACAGTATGTTGGCTTACTGTAACAATAAACTGTAATCAGAAAACGTGGTTATATGCTATAGACCCTAGAGTATCTTTGATATAAAGGCTGGGACGAATTTCTAATTATAAATATGTACCATCCATGACGTTAGCTCTCTGGCTCATAGCTCAGCGGACTAGAATACCTCCCGTTGTCAAGTCGTAGCTAAGGTCGGACCTATTTATCTGAAAAACGTTATATTTGGATTGTAAAACGCATGAAAATATAAATGAATGATCTTAATTTATTTTCTTTGGCAAGTGACCATGGTATAAGTGGGATCATGCCCTTCGAGGTGTCATAAACATGTTTGATCTATCGTAATTAAAGGGGACTACTTTTTGAGGGAGATGAACTCAAACAGAGTATACATTTAATAAGCATGCAATGCGAATAAGGAAAAGCATCATTATTAAAGTATTTGAATTGTTTCATTATGTTGGCACGGAAGAAGTAGAATAAGTGGGATAATCAGTCTTATTAAAACGGTTTGTTCAACCAACCGCACAACAAGACATGATTGCGGCTCATGTTGCTCTCGTCTCTTTCTGCATATGACATGCGCGTAGAGCGGGGAGTGGCGTAGACTGATAATCCCTCTACACAACCGTATCTCATTGTATTTCCATGGAACTTATTTCAAATGACCTGTTTGGTAGGCTGCCTTTGATTGACTTATTGTCTTGCTGAGTGGGTGGCTCTCCGTTACTGTCGCTATAGTCACCGGACGGTGAGTGAACTGCTCTGGAGTGGAGGCTGGGTGGTAGACAGACCGACATCTCCTTAGCTGTATATGTTATGTATATTAAAAACTGGATACATTTTTTAATACACAAGGCCCCACCTGAAGAAGAAGAAGTGGCTGCCCACGCTGAGCAGCATGGTGAGCAGGCAGTAGCCGACCAGACGGAAGTTCCTCCTCCTCTTGCGCTCCCACTCCTCCGGGGTGACTTCCTGGGCCTGGGACTGGGTGAACTGCTCCCAGTAGCGCGTGTTGTCATGGGTCTCCTCACTAAGGCAGACCCCGTCACAGAAGAAGCGTTATTAAGAAGATATTAGTAGCACATCGTCAATGATTTGTTCGAGTTACAGCGTGCGCTACGGTGCAATACAGTCACTCCAGTCGGTGTATTGTATTGCAGTGTGTGCAGGTGCACACACACACACACACACACACACACACACACACACACACACACACACACACACACACACACACACACACACACACACACACACACACACACACACACACACACACACACACACACACACACACACACACACACACCTGGCTCTGAAGCCGGTGGAGCCGGTGCGGATGTTGGCGCCCGGCCCCGGGACCCAGCCCCCTCGGTACGGCGTCCGCAGCTTGAAGTCGTACTCCTTCCGGCTGCGCTCGCGGCCCAGCACGCGGTACGCCTCGCTCAGCTCCACGAACTGGCCATGCAGCGCCGGGTTGGACGGGTCACGGTCCGGGTGGACCTGCCGCAGCAGAGGAGCAGAGGGGGGGGGGGGTGAATGTATGCGTGAATGTTGGGCAGTATTGTAAAGCGCTTTGAGTGGCCGCGCTGTATAAATGCAGTCCAAGAACCTTGGTCATAAGGATACACAGTTGTAACCTTATGAACAACAATAACATGATATGGATGTAGCTCGTTAGCAGAATTGATTGAATTGTTTGTCAAAACAAAGCAGGAAATAGAAAATACATATTGTGTAAACTGAAATAATCTTAACAGTTTTCAAAAAATGCCAATCCTATGCAACTGCATCCACTGCACTGACCAGAGCACATACCTCTTTGGATTTGGCAAAAAATGCATGCTTTATTTCCTCCAAGGTGGCAGTAGGTTTGACCCCCAGGAGTTCATAATAGCTCACGACCGCTCTGCAAAGAAAACCCAAAGAATACCAGAGTGTTGGGAATGGGATCAACATTAAGAAAAGTAACTGACATATCGTCTGGTTTCGCTCGTACACAATACCTGTTGGCTGAGCTCAGGGACAGCATCCGCAGTCCACTCCTGTAGCTCCAGAGACACCTCCGACAGAGACTCAGCTGAGCCTCAAACTGCATCGTGAGAAACAGCTACAGTACCTGTGACGAAAATATATCAAAATCATATATATATATATATATATGGGTGCGATTTGTGAAAAAACCAGAGGGGGGGATAATTTTGAGAAACATTTTATTCAGGAAAAATAACCACACAACAGTGTGAAAACTTATGAAAACAGTTGATCTTGTGACCTTGTGTATCTAAACCTTACACTTAGGCTTCATAACGTAGGCGGTAGGCCTATTTTGAACGTGAACTTAACCACTGCATTTGCAGAAATATTTTCTCATAGCTAATATTGTTTTTAAATGTGCCAAATAAAAAATATATTTTTTTTTTCCCCGATATCAGTTCAACAGAAAATATGAAATACCACAATGTGCTGTCAAGACGTTGTTTTTTTTATGGGTTAATCGGGTAGACTATAGGTCAGACTACAAAAACAGTCCGCTCTGATGACGCACTTCAGCCTCTTTTTTTTGCTTTCCTGTTGGCGGATCGATAGCAGCGTGGTGACCCTGCTTCAACCACATCTCTGCAAATCTGCGGGCCGGGAAGGAGGCAACATCTGGTGCATTTACAGAGATGAAAAGCAGATTGTGCAGTGTGGACACATTCATTCTGTTTCTGCCATCTGTAAGAATGTGGTTCATGGCGCTGAAACCTCTTTCACACTCGGCTGTGGACACTGGGAGCGTGGAGACAGCGGTGAGAACTTTGCGCATGCTCTCTCCTGTGACACCGTGACATTTAAACTCATGGAACTCCTTCAGTAGTATGGGACTGGTTGCGGCCTCAACAGCAAGAGTTTTGTGTATGGCGAGAAGTTTTTCATCGCCGTAGAGGATGCGCTCGTCTTCATCAGATGGCCAGTTTGATGGATTTAGAACGGCGGCGGCAGAGATGATCCCGTTGTCATCCAGCCTGCGCTCAATGTTGTCAGCCAGGGAGACGAAAAATCGCTCGCGAAACACCTCTGCCTTGCGACGGCCCCCATCACCTGGCTGAGACACACTGACCCCCTTGAATGTGGAAGATTTTTCAAATTCCTCCCTCATGCATTTTGTGTTCACACCGTCGGCTTTCCTCATTGATCTCAGTGCGCTCAGTGCCACGCCCACCTCAGTGTTGGCACGGACAGCTGTTGCGTCTCTCCTCTGAAGGAAAAGTGACAGGGCCTGTAGAATCTCCAGCGCATCTTTAATCAGTGCCATCTCCACCAAAAAAAGCCACTCTGTCATTTTAGTGTGTATACCCTGACATCTTGCCCTCTGGGCAAGATGGGTTTTAGGCCACCTCTCCAAAAGGCTGGATAGCTCTCCCATCTATCGCTCCCGGTAGATCAAAATCACAGCACAATCAAAATGAAGACGGACCCTGTGTATTTTGGTTGTTAATTATTACGATGTAATGGTGAAAATACTTTGGGTGGGGGGGCTAATTTTTATCCCCACCGAGGATAAAAATAATTCAGCAGAGGGTAGGACGTGTAAACCAGAGGGGGGATAATCCCCACCATCCCCACCGGCAAATCGCACCCATATATATATATAGCATTTTTGAAAAATTTGACTAAAACTGTAGCAAAGTAAAAGCATCGATCCAAAACAGAAGTCAAAATGAAACTCAAAAGTAAATGACCCATTAAAGAGGCTCACCTGACTTGAGGTAGTTGTTACACCTCAGTGGGATTCCATTGGACGTAGATGAGTAAGTTCATAAAGGAAAGACTCACATTGTTTCTTCCAGAAGGGTCACGCGATGCCGCTCTGAAAACAGAGGACTCTGTGAATGAAATTACCTGACCTGCAAGCTCAGCTGTTTGGCTGACCTTTGTCGCTCACCCATTGGTCAAATAATTCGATTTGATCACTTTCATACTATAACACTAACATATAAGATACACAACTTCAGGATAGCACTGCTGATGGTTATGCCTACGAAAGCTTTTTAGTTAAGTCGTTAAACTATTTTAAGAATAGTGCTGTAGGTTAACAGCGGTTCGCTGGTAAACCACAGATTGCAGGACGTTCACTCGAGATTATGACCTATTCAGGCGTGACAGGCCTACAGACACACATCTCATCCGGCAATATGTTAGAAAACGATACAATTTATATGAGAAGACGCCAAAGTAAACATACCACAAGCACCGCCTCAAATGCAGCAGTTTCATAACACAGCTGTGCCGCCGTGTGCTGCTGAAATGGGTCCGGGTAGGAACCATTCGTCAATGAAACTTTGTATCACAAGCGGTCAATCCCCTGTGTAAATCCAACCTTTACGCAATATGTTGGATGAGCGTCGGCAAAGGTTGTTGAGTCATTTTAAAATACGGTAAAGAGTGTGTGTGTGTGTATATATATATATATATAGATGCAAATATGAACATATTCTATAAATAACGCAAAACAAGGTTTTAAGTTGTACGATTTATTTTCCAGTGGGTGGCAGTACTGTTCAAGTTATTCTAGACACGTCAAAAAAGAAAGAGGAAGACTTTTCACACACATTTATCCAACCAGGTAGAGATCCTGTGTCCGCGTCATGCGCTCCAGTGCCTCTCCAAGGTAATGTGGAACAACCCGTCTAGGTGGAGGTCTGTTCCAACACAACGACCCTACTCTGTAACATTAACTGAGGAGGAGGAATGCTGTGTACTTCAGATGTTGATGTTTTTAGAAGATCGTAAAATAAGACGACTGTTGTAATTGAAACTTGTGCGTGTGCGTGTGCGTGCGTACGTCAGAGATGGACCCTGACGTGTCCGTGCTGCTGGAGTGTGCGGTCTGGCGTGGACTTGCGGAGGCCGAGGTCCAAGTGGAGGTGTCGGAGAGGTTTGTTTGATAAATTGTCAAAATGGAAAAATTAACTAAAGTTCTTGATTATTCAAACATAATAATTTATAGTCAGCTAATTGTATAGGTAAACATAATTTGTTATCCCTTTCCCAGCTTCAACAGACAGACAGATGCTGCGCTAGAGAGCCACATAGAAGAGGTGTGGGCAAAACGTGTCACCAGGGAGCCCTGGCTTTTCAACGGTTCCAAGTTCAGACTGCACTCATTTACCTTCGACTCCTCCAAGTTTCCCCCCTCCCAAACCGGTTGTCAGTTTACCAAACATCTCCCATGCGCGCCTCCAAAGCAACGCCAACCAACGACCGATGGGGGTGACAGGGGTGAAGAAGAGCGCCGATGTCCCGAAGGGAAAGGTGCCTTTAATCCCACGCCTCAGTGTACTGACGGCCGTCGCTATCAACAAGGAAATGGAGACTGTGACCATCCAGCCCTCGGCTGTTTGGCCGGTGTAGACCCAGGCTGTGGCCCCGGGGTCCGGGGCTCTACACGAGCAGAGGCCGGTCCTCGCCTGACCCTGCGGCTGGGCCTGACGTCCTACAAGGACTTCCTGGGCACCAACTGGTCCGAGCGAGCCGGGGCTCTGCGGCGGCGAGGAGAGACGGAGCTGAATGATCCGTGCGGCCTGTTGGCCCAGCCCCTGGGGGTGGGCGGGGTCCTGTGCACCAGCGACGGGAAGGTGGTGCTGATCAGGAGGAGCCAGCGGGTCGCGGAGGCCGGGGGGCTGCTGGACATCCCAGGGGGGCACCCGGAGCCACAGGTGAGAAGTACCCGGAGGCGGAGCCACAGGTGACACATAATGACCTGTGTCGGTAAACAAGTTGTAGCAAAAACCCAGAAGAAGCAATGTGCTAGTAACCACTGTCCCACGTTATCCACACTGGTCAATACGGGATTTTAATAGTTGAATAAATCCCTTCTATTATTTGAATGGCTTCCCTTTGGATCAATCATTTCTATATTCATAATGGCGAAATTGACTGGCTATAACTCTCCCAAAGTGCAAACGCAACATTCTGAACTTAACATCCCCTGCTCATAATGTGACCTCTCTCTCACCTTGTCTCGGTCATCGCTTACTCTCTCTCTCTCTCTCTCTCTCTCTCTCTCTCTCTCTCTCTCTCTCTCTCTCTCTCTCTCTCTCTCTCTCTCTCTCTCTCTCTCTCTCTCTCTCTCTCTCTCTCTCTCTCTCTCTCTCTCTCTCTCTCTCTCTCTCTCTCTCTCTCTCTCTCTCTCCCTCCCTCCAGGCGGTGTGCCCATGTGTGAGCGATGGTGTAAGTCAGGATCCAATCAGCATTGCCGTGGTGCAGCGGAGCCCCAAGGCGGTCGTCTCCGAGATCTTCAGCTCCGTTTGTGCCGAGATCAGAGACGAGGTGACCTTTAGTTCAGAACACTGAGTAGGCCTCTACTTAACCAATGAAAAGAAAGGGCGACGGCAGGAATAAACCAAGGGAAACCTCCCAAACACCAGGGATTCTGTTTTTGTTTCCCATTTGTGGTAATTGGTCAGTGTTGTCAAATCATAACCCTCCCATTGATACGGTTAATGGGAGCTACTACGGTTTCACCAGAAGTGCTGCTGTTCCTTTAGTTGGACTTCAGTGTTTGGTGGCTCTTGACACGGTGGCCTTGTTGGGGCAGGAACCAACGGCAGTGTTTCCTGTTCCCCTGTGGGCAGGTCAACGTGCCGCTGGGTTCCCTGGGAGGGCCCGTGTTGATGGGCGTAGCGCTGAACCACACCAGCGCAGGCAGACCCAGCGCAGAGTTCTACGTCAGGTTGGGACTCGGACTGTATTAGCACCACCCGTACCATCCATCTCCAACACTTTGCATTAAAAGTCACACGTTACACCTGTTTGGAAAGTAAATAGTACTAATCTATCGATCAAGGTGAATTAAAAATGAGCAAATCAGACATTCACTCTTGGATTTTTTTTTACTTTTGTTCAGGTTATTTTAATGCATAGTTTTGTAACACTGCAAACATATTTAAACAACCCATTAAGTGGTATATAACAAATACAAATAAGTGTCTTATGATAAATAAGACTTATGGGCAACTTATCAGACGCTATAATCAAGTGACCTTTTGAGTGACTATAAATTGATGTGTGGAGCCTTTATTGAATCAGGCCTTTCATAATGTTTTTATCTGCAGCTGTTCCTTGACCTCAGAGGAAGTGAGGGAGTTGTATTGGAGAGGTGGAGCGGAGGCCAATGAGTCCACAGACATCGTGTTCCTCAGCACAAAGGTAAGGGATCGTATTCATCACTCACAGATCATCGTAACGTGCCAACCATTTTTACAGACAGAAAATGGCCCATTGCAGAATCCCTCCGTATGCTTTGATAAAATGTGCTCCTTCTTCATTGTATTATCCATGTGTAACAATGCAGGAGCTGTTGCAGTTGGACAGCTCCAGGCCCCTGTGGTCAGAGCTTTGTCCTTCGGCCAAGGGAGCTGTCCTGCTCTATCAACTCGTCAGGCCTGACGCATCTATCAGGCCGGAGCAGACGAGCTCAGACCAACAAAAGCACGAAGAAAAAGAATGATGTTCATCTGCCAAATGTTATGGTTTTAATACTTTTTGGGCTTTTCTCTTTTTACATACAAAGATCTGTACAATTTCTAATGAAACTAATGAAATACATTTTTAAAATTGCACTGTTTTAAAGAATAAAAATCTACTAATTGATTTGTTTGTAGAATAGCTATACAGAAAACCTTCACATGACTTTATGCAAATCAAGCTAGAAATAAAAAAGTCAGTGCAGGTAGTGTGCACAGGCAATCTCTTAAAGACATTGGATCAATACTATTACAATCTTAAAAATATTAAAGTACGCACTGTAGATTTAAAACCCCGAAAAACTCAGTCAGCCTCAACCAGCTACCATCTGCTTGCAACATCCCTGCCGTGAATCCAGTGGACTTAGTGTGTTTGGGGGGGGGGGGGGGGGGGGGGTTACCAGTGACCCTGGTAACCGCTGTAGCCAACAGCTGTGTTGTAGTAAGATCCATGGCCTGGATGGCTGGAGTTCCACTGCAAGAAGAAGCACAATTGAATCCAAAGATGAGCATTTAAGCTCCATGTGTCTTTATATGCAAACCCTACCGTGCCATAAGCTGATAGTATATAGTCAGTAAGCTAACAGTCTACTCTACAGCTTTTAAACTCCAGGAAGAGGTTTCTCCTAGTGCGTGGTCATGTTGTTCAAGCAAGGTGAGAGAAACGTGGTTGGTGGGGTGTGGCAGTAGGGAATTTCCTTTCAGATTTTCTAATGAGAAGAGCTTGTGCCTCAGCCACACCTACACACCCCAGCTCTACTTGTGTTCAGTTTAAAATGTCGAGCACTGCAATGATAACACTGGACTTACAAATATGGGCTGTGGTCCCCAGGCTTGCCGGTGGAACACGTTTTCACTTCCCGCTAGAAAACAAACATTGACATTACTTTGTTTGCATTACAACACAAATAGCATCACTCAGCACCTAACGCTCACCTGAGAAGGAGTTCCCATGCTCTGTCACTCACCGTATCTCCTCTTCCATTGGTGGCCGTGAGAAGGGGGCGGGCCGAAGCCTCTGTTCTTCCGGAGGCGGGCTTTCTTCTGTGGTGGAGGGACGGGGGGCAGCAGGCGCTGCGCCTCCTCTCTGTAGGCGTGGAGGAGCGCCCGCGCCTCCTCTTGGGGCAGCTCCACGAAGAGCAGCTCCTGGAGGACCCCCTCCCCCTGGGGCTCGGGCAGGCTGTAGCTCACTGAGGGGGGAGAGGGGGGACACACATCTCATTAGGAGCCTTACTCTCCGACACCCTTGTTGAGCGTTCTTTTTTTTTTGTTGCAATTGTTAGTGGCACAGTCAGTGTCTATGGTTGAAATGACTAATTAAAAAGAACCTGCTTTTGTTGAGGGGTTATTATCATTACTTCTGTTTGTCTGGCCAGGTGTGGAAAATTGTAATCCTTGTAATCATTGTTTGTGAAGTCTCCTATCCTGCTCAGATTTCCTAGGCGATCTCAATATTTATTTTCACAGTTTAATATAGATCAGGCCGGCACGGTCTTTGCAAAGAACCAAAAGGGCGTTTGCTAAAGATTAGGTCAATAAACCTTGCTATAAGCCAGTTATAAGTGCACTTGTTGATGTGAAGTAGTTCTCTGAACCAGACAACCAGAGAAGGAACCTGAAGAACAACAACTTAGCCCAATTTTATAAAAAAAACGCGGTTTGAACCTTTGAGTTTGAGGAGGGCCGTGTCGGGGATCCGCTCGCCGTCCCGGGCCTGGCGCAGGGCCAGCCGTCTCCTCCACTCCTCTGTGGGCGGGACGACCACCGCCACCAACGCCCGCCGGAAGCCCGCGAACAGCTGGAGCTTGTGGCGCCGCGCCGAGACGAAGACGTTGAGCTGAGAATGAGGAGTGGAGCGGAAGAGAGGAGACCGGAGGAGGTCAACACTCTGCTGCCTGACCTCAAACACTGGGCTGGCTCAACTCAAACACTGGGTCCAGGGCACGGCCCGTATAAATATGTGTTATTAGTTATTACTCGCTTCATGTTCCAAAGTCATTCAGAATTCAGTACTTTGTATTCAGTATTTTGCTAACTTTTGTTGATGATTCTAGGCATTTTACTTTGGGTTGCTTGCCAGTAGACAGAGGGGAGGCAACAAGGGAATGAACCAAGCAACTATCGGCTGGATAAGTGCTGAATTCGATCTAATAACGCTACTGGATCTTTACAAATCGGTGGACAACTGATGCAGTTTTAATCTTGGAGGTTCACCTGGTCCAGGATGTAGTTTCCTGGTTTGCGAGCAGCAATCTTGATCAGCTCGGTCAAACACTGAGAGGCCTGCTGCAACTGCCCCTCCCTCTGACCCTCACCCTACAAACACACACACACACACACACACACACACACACACACACACACACACACACACACACACACACACACACACACACACACACACACACACACACACACACACACACACACACACACACACACACACTTGGATAAGTACACTGCAGGAAATATTGATTTCATAATGTCTTAGATGGGGGGGGGGGGTGTCGAGTCAGGATGAACTGACGATCATGCTGGCTGTGAGCGTCTCTGTGCCCAGCAGCTGGTAGCGTTTCTCCGGGTGCTGGTCCATGAGGACCCTGGCCCAGTGGCTCTTCCCAGAACCAGGCAGACCCACCATCATGATCACCTGGCAGATGGGGGAGGATCAAACAGAAAGGCAGGGAGAAACATTTAATTGCATGTTTCTAAGCTCAATAATGTTGACAATAGAATTAAAGCCCTTCTTTAGATGTTACAGCTTTTCTATTATTTATAGTCCTTGTATGGATGTGTATGAAGGGGTTACAACAGAGCCGTCATTTCTTCCAGTCACATTAGTGTATTCGGTGTATGAAATCACCATGTGGATGGATTTAATCCTGACCGTGTTGCACAGAACTGCTCAACAATCCAACAGATGATAGATGAGTGGGACGGTAGTGGGTTCAGAGAGGATCTCCCCTCACTCCGCTATGAACGCCTCACCTCACAGTCTGCTCTGGAGCGAGGGCATGGCGGGGCCCGCACCCTGTCGGCCGCCGGCAGAGCCACCAGGGGGGTGTCCCCGGGGGGACCAGGGTACCAGGGGCCCCCAGCGGGTTCCAGCCGGAACCTGACAGAGCAGCCCCGGCAGAGGACATGGGGGAACAGTGTGTTGCCCCCCAGCACCGAGGGGCCCAGACAGAAGGCCACGCCCATCGGACGCCCGTTTCTATGGAAGGACATCTCTGCCACGCCGTCTGCGGAAAACAGCTACGTTCGTACAAACACACACACACATACAGAAATGTGGGGTCAGAAGAACTAAGAATGGTTTAAAATAACTTGCAAATGTGTAGGAGGAGTTGTTGCGTTGGAAAGCATCATATAGCGGACAGGTGTCACTCACTAGGTAACAGCCAATGATATCGCCGTCTGAGAGTGGTTCGCCAAACTCCTCCTCCCTACCCCCGGTAACCTTCCTGCCCCGCCCATCGTAGGCATAAGACAGCTCATCCTCACCTGGTGAAGAGCGAGAGAGGAGAATGGAGACAGTTTACTAAAAATATAGAAACAAATTTTTTTTTTAATCTGTTAGCATTTCTGAAGGCCATTACTTATGAAACCAATAACTACACTTTCATTCGTGGAAAGTACAATTTTGACCTTTCTCCGACACATCTTTTATAAAGGCCTATTACACATGAACCATCTGTTTGGCAGGGTTCTACTCCATACCCAGCGGTAAGGCCTTGGTGTCCGGGGCCCAGCCCACCCTCAGGCGAAGTGCGTCCGTCCGTGGCTCCGCTCCGGCCTGCCCGCCGGGGAGGGCAGCGGCCGGGGCGTGGGCCTTCCCCTCCAGCCTCACCTCGAAGCTGGCCCTGGTGCCCCCCCGCAGGCCGTGGGTCAGCCTGCAGCCCGACCACAGCAGGGGGAACCGCTCCGGGAACAGAGGGCGGCCGCTGCTGCCGTCGGGGTCTGTCTCAAAGTGCAGGTCGCTGGCCGCTGTTGGGTCGGTAAAGAGAGTCATGCCATGAGAATAACACTTTGGTTTGAATGTATGTGATCATGGCGCCGTCACACCTTCACCTCAATCAAGAAAACACCCTTCCATTCTGATTGGAGTCCATTATGTCCTATGACCAGCTGTATACCCCTACCCATAATGCATAAATGGTAACATGGAACTAAAAAGAAGACGGGATGATACCTTTTTAGTTCAAAATACTTACACGTATCTATTCGGACACTTTCGTTCTCCTCTTCCACAACTTCTCGTTCTGTCTGATAGGTAGGCGGTGTGAATTTGGCTCTTAAAGTGGGAAGATAGGACAATTAGTATCACTCGTCGGTGCTCAGACTCTCAAGCAGAATCAATAATAGATCAATAGTGATGATGACGTCATGCAACGATGACCTCCTGTTGGTCTGCACTTAAACGCCTCACAGATATAAACACACAACATCGTCCGGGGCGATATGTCGTCACCTTTTGTAGCGGATCTCCTCTTTGAATTCGTAGAAAGCCCTTCCCATCTCTCCCCACCGGGTCGAGTCTCTGGCAATCCCGGTGCGTCCCTCCTCTCCATGCCAGCTCTGGGACTCTTCCTCCTCCTCCGCGTCTCGAGAAACAGGCACCTGGCTCGAATCTGCTAATCTGAATTCACTGTCATGGACATGTAGTGATGTCTGACCCTGCGCCGGGTCTTCTTCGAGCAGGGGGGTTGGTCGCTCCGCTGAAAGCCCACCCTCCCCGACCATGGCGTGGTGGTCCACCGGCCGTGTTGACATGGAACTACAGTCTATTGTCTGATGGGCAGTGTCTGTCTGCGTGGCGGTGTCTGCGTACTCTCGGATAGAGCATGAGATGTAAGAGGACGTCATGGTGGCGACGGGGGCTGAGGTCGACGTGACATCAATGTGGTGAGTATCCGTTTCCAAAGGCGATGGTGGGATGTCATTGTGTGGGCCGACCTCCACCTTGCAGGCATTAGTTCTGCTGTCTCGGTCGCTCTCGATCGATGGGAGACTGATCTGAAGTCCTGCCTCCAGCGCGGACCACAGCCGCCCGATAAGTTCAGCCCTCAGCCCCTTTGGGTCCAGTCCGAGTTCCTTGAGTTTCGATCGTAGTTCCGGCACTTTGCACTTTTTTATATCCGAGAGTTTCATTTTCGATTGAGTTATTCCGTCGGTCCTTATTTCGACATGTGTGTGCGATTCTTTTTTTTTGTAGAAAAACGAAAACTGTACGAAACCAGGACCAAAACAACACGGGTACAGGTTCAATATGGGACATGAGGATCTGATTGGTTGAGCTGTTCTTCGTTGTAATATTTCTGGTTCTTTATTTATTGTAAGGGTGTTACACTGCCCCCTGTTGGTCTATTGTGCTTCTCCGCTCTCCAACGCTTTCACATTACAAAGGGATATTAATCATATACCAAACGTCACCCTCTCAACTATCATATATATAATTATAATAATAATAATTATATATCATTTGATTATTTGATTCTTGTAAGCAAACCATTTAACACAGAACAAGGGATTATGAATTCATAACAATCAAGTATTTATTGGATAAATAGAAAAACAAAGTATCGAAATACAGAAATGGTATTATGTATTTTAAGTTAACCCAAAATACATAAATTCAGTCTCATCCATCTTTCCTTCAGACTTTCTGTTTTCCACCGTCAACATGTCATTACAGCTGCTTGGGTTCTAAGACTACATGTGAGGGTTAGAAACCACCACTCACATGGTCTACACCCCTTTGGGCTCCACACAAATCTCTCTCCGCCATTCAAACTGTACCTGGTCACTCATAGCTCTGTCGCTAAATGCAACCGAGCTCTGACCAGAACGAAGTCTCGGCCAATTTCAACGGAGGTAGAGATAAACGCTTCACGTTACGCCCCATGAGAAGCTGCCTCCACGTAGACGGCATCATACACAGAGTCTTCACAAGTAGAGCGAGAGAGAGAACAAGAGGAATAACGACGACAATAATGCACATCACACAATGTGCAACGTTCAAGTCAGCAAGTTCACGCAGTATTGTGGCTCGCTCACGCCATCCTACCACATGCTTCACTCTTAAAGAGCTTCAGTGCAACACCAGAATATAACCTCCAGGATTAAAAGTGTATTCTCCCAAATGACACACGCTCAGGGAGTGCCGGAATGCAATACTTTGCAAAACACATAAATATCCTATCAGAATAATGTAAGCCATGCAGGTTGGCAGACTGAAAGCGAACCAAACCGAACCTTTGGACTTGAGACGAGCCCAGGGTCACAGGTAGTATTAAGTGCGGGATATGTGAACGTAACTCACATAAATAAAAAATAAAAAGTACAATTATAATCGCATGGCAAGCTGTAGCTCCTGGAAAACACTGTGTGATCATTAGCTCAAGGAATACAACCTTTCTTTCTTTCTTTCCCGATTCTAATCCCCTCATGCCAGATCTTCTCATGGTAGCTGTGTTCTGCGTTTGTGATTGTTTGTTTCTAATGGTTATGAAAAATGTCCTCCATAAAGAAAATAGACATATCTTTTCTACTTAAGTACTCATGCAGTAATACATATTCCTAGTACACAAACACATTCTTTATAACCAATACAATGCCACTCATTGTAAGGGTTATAATTGTTTGCTGTCAGCAAATTGATCTTTGGCAACACGATTTCAGCACTGGGACAACGATTTAAGAAGGAAGGAAAATTGAGATGAAACTAACTCATAGAAAAAAAAAGCGCTGACCGTAAATTTGTAGTAATTCCTCGAAACATTTCTAGCGCGGTAAACGTATAATTTTGGTTGCGGTCAGACAAAGATGGTGGAGGACAGGTGTGGAGGCGTGGGGCAGCCGTCCGAGGGGGAGCGGGCCAGCAGCAGCTCCTTCTCGCGGGGCAGACAGGGCCCGCTGATATGCTGACTGTGGGAGTGGTAGAGCCGCAGGAAGGACAGGACGGACTGGGCCAGCCACAGGGCCGTCACAAACCATAGGGAGGCCTGGGGACAGGGGTCAGACACGGGTCAGACAGCGTCAGACAGGGGGGTTGTGAGGGAGGGACTAGTATCTCGATGCAATACACTCCCATGGAATAGGGGAGAATGCGTTGCTACGGTGATTGTAGTTTTGAAGTTTTATTTTAATTTATTTATTTTTTTTACAATGAAAGGTTTACTGTTAGGAATAAATAAATACATTTCTGATTGGTTTACTTCAACTTTTTAAGATCAAAATGATCTGTGTTTTGGTTTGTATGTGCGTGTGCATATGCTCATGCTTGTGTGTCTGTGCTTGTGTGCACGTGTGAGGGTACGTGCGTGTGCGTGCTTGTGTGTGCGTGCTTATATATGCATGGTTAGGTGCCTGTGTGAGTAGACTCGCGCGTGTGCCTTGAGATGCGTGCCCTACCTGCGCCAGCGTGAGGTCTGTGTAGAAGGAGGAGGTGTCCACATCCAGGTAGAGGGGGATGGACTGGGACTGGGCACAGCTGAGTGAAGGCAACAAAGAAACACACACACACATTAACCAAACTTAATGTCAGCACGTCAACACAAACAGCAACGTAACGGCAGGAACTTCCACTGTTGTGTGTAACAGAATGAAATCCTGTGTGTGCGTCATGTGTGCTGGTGTTCTGACTAGACTGCAAGGAACAATCGTGGCAGTCTAGTGTGGTCAGTTAGGCAGGGCCTTGCATCATTTAATCAACAATAATGTTGATTTTGTTTTCTCTTTTCCTTCCCCTGGAGGACTGGAAAACAGGCTCTCACATGATGTGTTTACTTCTACAAAGCAGGCCCGGTTATGTAATCCCGACCGCGATAGGTCAATGTATCCACACACGGCCAACTGCTGTGGTTCATGGCCCCAGAACATGTGTGTATGAAATATACCTTGGTTCATTCACATTAGTCCCAGAACTATAAACAATAACTTGGATAGGAAGGAACTATCCATATTCAACATCTAAGATGAATAAAGTTCATTCTTAACCTTTATGCGTGGTTAACATTGCCTAACTATCGACATTAACTCATAAAAAACAAAAGCTGAAGTCCAGCAAAGTGGCGTCACACCAGCCGACCCACCTGAATGGCCGCGCGTTGCCGTCCGTGACCGTGTCGCACCAGGAGGCCAGCCCCAGAGACAGCGTGAAGCTGGCCCCCCCGGAGAGGAACAGAACACACAGGCTGAGCAGCACGGTCAGGAATGAGGACATCAGCGTGCTGAGAGACGAGATCAGATACCCACGTAGTAAGTACAAGTGTATATCAAGCATTAGGATACCATTATATATCACCTTAGCTAACCTGCAGACACTGGATCTATTATTTTGATTCGTATTATTTACTTACATTTTAACTTTATATAGGAAGCCGTGCACAAACGTATATTCAAAATAATGGTCATAATATAGGCGGGGCCATGAAAGTAGCCTAGGAAAGTGTAAATCTTCAATGCAGGACGTTGTTTGTGTACAAACACAGTCACTCACTCGTCATGCCGTCCATGGAGATAGAAGAGGCACCTCCAGCCCTGCGCGGCGCCGTACAACACCGTGAAGATCCCCACAAACGTAGCGAACTGGCAGGCGGCCGGCGGGCCCCACTGCTGCACCACCAGATGAGAAACGTCCCCAGACTGTCCCGTCAGCTCACTGCGGTTCTCAGTCCTCCAGTATCCCGTAGAGAAAAGAGCACAACGCCCTTTAAACGCAGAGCCGTTGAGAGCCAGGGGGACGACCACCAGGAGCCCCGCCACCACCAACAGGGTGTGGGCTGTGCAGTGAGCCAACAAGAGCCGCCGATCCAGCTCCATGTTCTGAGGCAAATACTAGTGAAGCTCTTAAAAAAACGAATGTTTTTTAAATCCCCTCGGTCTATTTTTAAAGCACGCAGTAGTTTAGGCCAACGAGTGGGCATACAACTAGCGTCCGATCTGTTATGATCCAACGGCCCGTTACTATAACTGGAGGGCACGGAGACGCCCTGCTGTGACGCATGTCTGGGAGTGTTGCCAGATTGGGCCAGATTTCCTCTTCCACTGGCTGCAGCCAGGTTGGGCGGGAAATCTGGTTCAATCTGGCAACACTGATGGCCCGTTCGGACCAACTGGCCTGTTTTCCATGATAAATGTATCCTTATGAATTTGCATCGTAGAGCCCTCGATGGTGATGGTTTTATGGCATTCATTTCGATATAATTTATAATGGCTAGGCCAGCGTTTTTTAAATAAATGTCTTCAATTAGAGTCAATATTTTCGTTATTATTATTTTGTATTACAGTTGAATAGGACTACGTGGACCTATATCGGTTAGATGGCAACATTGTATGCAAAACAAGCTTTATAAGTCATGATTAAATAAGCAATTGCTTTCGATAGCCTCACTATTTTCCAAAGGCATGCTGTGCATTTCACGGCATGGGGGTCGATCCACATTCTTTGTGGTATGGTGGCCACTCACACACATCCTGCAGCGTGGGTCGTTGGCGGAACAAAAGGCCAGTGAATACGTCCAATTAAATGCGAGTCTGTACCAAGAATATCCTATTGCGCCGATTCAATCATGGATGGGACCTTTTTTCAAGAATATAATTCGTTTACAATTAATATAACTTATTAATGCCAAATTCATGTGCATTTCAATCAGCCTATTGATTGACGTCATCATTCTATAGGCCTATATATGATATTACGTAGTGCACTGTATAAAATAATACACTGGTTAAACTTAAACAAATTAAATGAAATCTAAAACTCTGAAATCTTTGAGTAAATCCGAGTTTATTTTAATCAGATTAATCCAATTACTTTGGTACATGACATCCAACATGATTTGCTTTTACCTCTTGACTTAATGCTTAATTAAGTTGCAACAACTTAATATTAATTGATGTTTTGGTGATATTAAGTGTTCAAGTAACTTTTATTGAAGCTATTTCAACTTCTTATTTGACTTCCATTCTACTCGTCCTACTAAATAGTAAACATATTTTCTTTGTTAAAGTAACTTGCACTACGAGGTCCATTGCGGAGGATCTAGCGGCAGAAAGGGTATAGGTATTTGTAAGTACGTTTTCAGAAGTGTATGTCACCTAAGAATAATAATCGTTTATCTTTTAAGATACCTTTAAGATACCTTTTAAGTCAGAACAAAAAGAAACAAACAGCAATTAATGGTCAACTTTAAAACACAATGTCCAAATAGTTTATTTTAACCATGAATAATTTGTATACAATCGTCTGTGCACAAAATAAACAAAACAACAACAAAGATAAACAAATATCACAGGCCAGACTGAGCATCCTTCCAAATGAGATTGAGCTTCAAATTGACAAAGACAAAAATTTGCAGGCATTGCGCCAGCAGGTCGTTGCCTTGAACTTCACCAAAATCGACAAAATACTCCTATAAACTGCAATGGAAGAACATTGCGTCTAGGAAGTTACATTGTACCGTTTGATCTATACCCATAAACATGGGTCAGACTTTGGCCCAATCTCAATACTTCCCCTTACCCCTTATCTTCCCCCTTACCCTTGAAGTTGCGCGTTCATGTGAGAGCTAGTGGTGTCTCAATACCCAATTTGATCAAGATTAAGGGATAAGATTGAGTGCTATGTACCCCTTATTTTTAAGATGATTTGAGAGCTCACTTGCTCCTCCAAGGGCTATCCCAGAGCACATAGCGAAACCGGGATTTTTTAAAAAAAACATGGCTGCTTGAAGCGAGGAATATTTTACAGCTATCTACACAACTTTTTATATGTTTATAATGACTCGGTTTGATCTGAAATGTGCTACACGAACGATGCATAGTATTGTAGGTCTTAACTGAAGCTTTCAAACGGTAGTTTTAGGATACAATTAGCGCGTATACCACCACTCCATTGGCTTATATGGTAGCTTGCCAGCTAGATGCTACAGGGCCTGCAGCGGATTCGAATTGTATCCGAATCCGTTCGGTTCGTTTACCCCAGTTCGGAGCATTCTGGAGATCCGCGGATTTCGGTTTCATGAAGGCATTGCCTTATGTAGCGTACTTTGCCTACTGTAGCCTACGTCCGATACAAAAGGGTGTTTAGGACCCAGCGGAATGCATTCTCTCCAGTGCTGCCCGAGCCAATGAGACTTTTCCCGCCCCTCCCTTCAGCCTGTCAGCGTTCAAAACAAACTGGGCTTTAAACTTCGTTGCGCTCGTCGCCAGAGTTCTAAGCCTCGTCGGCCGTTATCCCTTACATGTTACACTCAGTGCACCATGTTTTCAAATGCATTTAGGGGAACATTTATTGCACAAAAAAGCCTTGCAAGTTGTCTGATTGCAGTCAATTAACACATTGCAAATAGCCTGTGGGTCTCATTCATTTTTGTGTTTCTCCCCCAATCCCTCCGTCAAAGAAAAGTCCGCCTTTTTACTATCACGGACATGATCCTAATCCGAACCGTATCCGAAACCGAGGCCCAAAACGGTTATCTGAACCGAACCGTGGACACACTGATCCGTTTCACCACACACCCTCAACTCTTCAACGATGGCGGCAGCATCTAGATATATATATATATATCGCTCTTCTTCTCTGGCTTTTATTGGCGTTTCGGCGCTCTGGTGACGGGGAAGCCAGCTGGCGACGATGAATGATGACGTACCCGAAACCGAGTGGCGTCTCATTTCATAGGGGAAAGATCTCAGCCCTTGGCCCTTACACTTGCAAGTGCTAGGGTTAAGACAAAGACAAAGACAAAGCAAAAGGGGCAAGGGGAAGAATCGAGATTCGGCCTTTATCTGGTGCCACTCTGGACACGCCCCTTGTTCAGGTGATGGGTTTATTATCCGCCAACCTGAACATTAGAGATGGAGTGGAAAAGCACTGCAACAGCGCCATCTGGCTGTCTGCTTAAAATGTGTGTGTGTGTGTGTGTGTGTGTGTGTGTGTGTGTGTGTGTGTGTGTGTGTGTCCATGGATGTGTGTGTGTATGGCCTTGGTTTTCGACAGGGCACTCTGCACTGTGTCACATACTACACATAATAAAATCGTACTTATCGCAAAATACACATATAAATGACTTTCAGAATAATAAGAAACCGTGTTAACAGTCAGCTGCCAACTCTAGCTGTCTGTGCTAAGTGAGCGAGCTAGGGTAGCCTTGCTGGGAAGCGAGAGTGGGAGTGGTTTAGGATTATCGACTGTAAACAGATAAACAGCATTCTTTATTTGTAGAATATATCATTTTTAGGATGTGATGTAATTAATACAATTATTTAATTTACTATCAATCAGTAATGACTACAGATATGTCCATGTTATTTTAAGCTACATCATGTTTAAATTTGATATAATGCAACTTGGAAAACACTTGTCAATTGGTTGGTTGGTTTTGTACCCTCAACCCCAATAAAGGCAGCTCAATGATGAATCTATTGGATATAGATATGGAT
The DNA here is from genome assembly GCF_031168955.1 of Gadus macrocephalus. Lineage (NCBI taxonomy): Eukaryota > Metazoa > Chordata > Actinopteri > Gadiformes > Gadidae > Gadus > Gadus macrocephalus. The sequence goes on along the minus strand of NC_082391.1, from coordinate 5,654,956 downwards.
AGGAGTTAGAATTGTTTCCATATTGATATGACAGACAGGCAGACTGAAAGACATGCAGACTGTAACCGTTACATGTTACAGTGTAACCCAAACAATCATTTGTTAATTCATTCATCCAGGCGGTGGAAGACAAAGGTTTGAATCACATATTGAAGTATGGAACATATAATTAAGGAAGGCAAGGGGAATGCCAGGACATGCTAGCATGACGTGATGTTTATGGGAGGGAAAGCAGAGTCACAGGGCACCTGCCTGCTGCTCTCCGCACCCTGCTTGCCGGGTAGGAATCCAAGGCCACGCCTCCTGACCTGAGATAGCAGAGCTGATGCTTCTGAAACAGCAGCCTGGACTTGCGTCAGTCGTTCACTCAGACAGACAAGCACCTTTCCTTTTGACCAATGGGGCGGTATGTGGCTCAGGAGGTAGAGCGGGTATGCTGTTAACTGGAAGGTCGCTGATAAGATCCTCACTTCCTCCTAACTGAGTGTCGAGGTGTCCCTGAGCAAGGCACCTGACCCTAACTGCTCCAGACGAGCTGGCTGTCGCCTTGCATGGTTGACACCGCCATCGATGTGTGAATGGGTACGTGAAAGGGTGAATGTTAGTCATTGTGTAGATGTTTTCCAACTCATATATACATTTTTATAACAATTGTTGCGTTGCTTTATGTTTGGCTAACCAGGTCTTTGAGCATGTGCAGTGAGTCACTTGAGCTCAGTGGTGGGTGTCCTGGAAGAAGAGTTGAAGAGTTGGAACAGGGATAGCAGTGATCAGTGAAAAGAATTCAGTCTGTAAAAGTTATTCAAATATTAATATACTGAAGTGTTAGACTTGCTAGTGTCTAATAAACTATTATTGGGCTAAACTTCAGGGTCAATGTTGTTTTTTATTTTATTTTATAACTTTTACACCTTTAACCCCTTTTATTCAACAAAATACCAACTAACTACTAATTACTACCTTCAAAGAGAAAATAATGAGCAGCATGTGACAGCGACACCACAAACACAATTGATCAACATTTTGATCATTCACTTATTATTTATTAACTGTTCAAATACAAACAGATCTACATAAGCACTCGTGCATACAACATGGTCAATTCCCCCTCAGTTCCATAGAATCAAAGTTCCTTCGGGGAAGTTAGTTGGGTGTCATAAACACACCCATTCACTGTGATTGGCTGTAGCACTGTGAGGTCAGAGGAGGGTTTTTTAAAGAAGTGACTCAGACATGTATGAGCACAACTCCTATACAACCATTGTGCTCTGTTCCCTGGCTGTCTCTACCGCCATGTATGAGCACAACTCCTATGCAACCATTGTGCTCTGTTCTCTGTCTCCACTGCCATGGATAAGCTTGAGTCCCGTGGGTCAGGCTGTATCATTTAAAACATCAGTCCTAATCATTTACTATCTAGTATTCCTCCGAACACAACAAAAGAGAAAGAAAAACGTCTCTTAGGGGGATTTTCCTGAGAACAATCAAAGGAAACAGTCCAGGGTCTTATTGACCCCTCCCCCCCAGGTGTGTGTTTGTTTGTGTGTGTGTGTGTGTGTGTGTGTGTGTGTGTGTGTGTGTGTGTGTGTGTGTGTGTGTGTGTGTGTGTGTGTGTGTGTGTGTGTGTGTGTGTGTGTGTGTGTGTGTGTGTGTGTGTGTGTGCACGTGTGTATGGTGGCTATGGAGTGGCTAGACCATTTGACTCACCTGTGAGTCAGTAAAGGCCCCACAGGCTGCCTGTGGCTAGACTTGGAATTAAAACACAGGCACACACACACACCCACACACAAATATGCACAAACGGGTACTCACACACACACACACACACACACACACACACACACACACACACACACACACACACACACACACACACACACACACACACACACACACACACACACACACAAACACACAAACATAAACGTACACTTCTTTAGGATGTATATTCTGGAACATTCGGGCTGGGTATAAAAAGGAAGGAAACAGAAAAGCATTTTAAGAGAAGTTGCCAGTGGTAGACGCGCAAGAATCAGGTCAATCTGTAGAATCACCCGTCGCACCATGATAAACTATTGCATCAATCGATATTTAAAAAATCCTCTCACTGTGAGACTAAAGTAAAAGGATCATACAGCCTATTTATGAAGTAGAGTTACATTTTATTCACGACCATACTCTAATGACTTTTACTATAGAAGAATACTGATGAATGATGACACTGTAATTTTACAGTTGAAATTAGCCCTGTACGTGACTTAGCTCAGCTGCGCATCTTGGGTACTATTCCGTGCAATGCCTGGACATGTTGCGTTATCCTCATCCAACCAGCCGGGCCCCACTGCTGTGAGCTAGGAAGGGGGCGGGGCTCACGGGCCGGTCACACCGCAGCAAGAAGCGGCTGACGCAACAGAGCGCCTCTATATAAAGTTGAGCCCTCCAGCTCCTTCTCAATGCAACCTTTCTACATGGAGGAGCTACACAGACACGCACGACGCGAAGGAGAGAGAGGGGAATTGTTATCATTATGGTCTATACCACGGCTCTTGCTATCGGACACGGAGGACCGATGCCTTCTTCGGAGAAGGAGAGCGTCTTGAAGATGATCGGAAAGTATTTATTTCCGTTCACGTCTAACAAAGGGACGAGTTTGGCCGATCGCCGGGGAAGCGTCGAGAGCTGCGATGAAATCGAAAAAAACTCGCCAAGTAAGTGAATGAAAGTTTGTGTAAAATTAACAGGTGTGTTGTACGACTACAGTGAAGACGTCAGGTCTTCTTCGTCCTCTTCGTAGTTAAAGTAATTGATATCCGAGACCTGCTATATGATAAGAGTCCTGCTGATGTAATTGAGACGCGTCTTGTGTCAGCTGCGGTATATCACCTTAGACTTGCTGATACTACGAAACGCTTGTCGTATGACTGTCACATTTTACTATTGCAAAACAGCAGTTATGCATAACCATTACTACATAGGCTACCTTATTACAGTTATGACAAGCTTGATAGCTTGACTTTTGCATTATTTTAAGCACTGGACCATGTAGGTCCAGCGCTTATATTTGCTTGAACTAATTGACTTGTGTTCCCCGTTAGAAGCCGACATGGACCTTGGTCCGGAGGACGAGGAGAAGCTCCTCCAGCGGAGCATGGTGGGGCAGATCGAGCGGTGCCTCTCGGAGGCCAAGCGCTCCGTCCTCCGCTGCCAGGTGCTGCTGCTGCCCCGCCGGATGACCGCCAAGGTGGCCGGCGACGTGGAGCGCTCCTCTGTCGGGGAGCCGTGCGGGCTGCGGGGGGCCTTCATCATGGTCTACCTGGAAGAGGAGGAGGGGCGCAAAGACGGGCCGGTGCTGAAGCCACTGGGGGTCATCCGGCCGGACCCCAACGTCACCCCGACCTTCGAGCTCTCCGTGGTGCTCAAGGCGGACCGCGACGGCTGGTCGCCGCTCCGACGCGTACTCGTAGGGGAGGAAGTGTTGAAGCTGAGGCCCGAATACCGACTGGTGAAGAGGAAGCTGTACTCCTCTGAGAACCCTGTCGTTCACTGTTTCTACTGAGGCCTAATGAAGCTGTATATTGCCTCATCAGAGATGCATTAATTCTGACCTAATAAGTGCTGAAAACCATTGGCCAAATACTGTTTAATCTATTTATTTTCTTTTTATTTAGTGTTCTTACAGCCAAGTGTATCCTGTATGTTCTCTGACTCATCTCTGTATAGTGTATATCGTCACTCCATGGAGACTCCTGTTTACTACTCTACTACTGTTCAAATAAATTTATGTAAGCTACTTTTTATTTAGTGTTCCAACAGCCAAGTGTATTAGATACTGTATTGTGACCAAAGCAAATGCGTTGAAAAATATTCCCATGTTTGTGACAAATATTTGCACTGAAATCCATTGACGCAAGCAATGTAAACTGTATTGTCTAGATGGGAATGGGCTGGTCTCTCTAGCCACACTTTTATAAATAAAAGTCATTTTGCACATTAACTTAATTGGATGTGTGTTTTCAATTTTCCTTATTAGACAGAGTCGAAGAACTGTTGACCAAGCAAACTCACCCAGACATACTGACACCACAGGGGACAAAGATCAAATAATATTTTTTAATAAACAAATGTACAACTGAACACAGGATACATGAACACCCACTGGCCCCAAACAAAGTCCATCGCCGCGGCACAACCAAGTACTCTAACCTAACGCACGCACATGACACAGTATACACCGACTTCCAGATTTCTACCGCTATATCACAGGAGACTGAACTTGGGCTGCTCACTTGGATGTTTGTCAAAGTCACCAATTCTGCTTTCTTGGCCCGGTAACTCTTGGGGGGGGGGGGGGGGGGAAATGTTTTAACCTTCGGAAGACTTAATAAAGTCACAAACATGGCGTGGTTCAACACAAATAATTTAAAGGGGAGGGGGGGGGAAACAATCTATTGCTTAACGGTCCGACGGGATTCACTGCAACGTCATTAAAGTGTGCAGGCGTTCAGTATTAAGAGGCGTTCTCGACAGCACTGAAGTCCGGCGTAGCTACCGGCGCATCCCAAAGACTAGATAACATGGATCCCTTAAGACCGGTTACTGGGGAAAAGGAGCACACCCGATCAGGGTTCAGCCAAGCCCTGATCTGGAGAGCGAACACAAGGACACACTGGAGCCTTTAAATGATGTACGCTTCTGCCCACACATTAACATCCACACACACCTACCCACACACACATGGAGGCATGTGTGAGAGAGTAGCCTGTTAAAGGGGGACACCTAACCCAGAACTATGATATCATCTGCACTCTACATTTTGGCATGACAGGGTGTCCCTCTCTCTCTCTCTCTCTCTCTCTCTCTCTCTCTCTGGAGGTCTCTCAGCCGTCTCGCTCCGAGGTCTGGTGATTCTTCTCTACTTCTTCATCTTGAGGTCAGCCTCCATGGCGCTGCGGCGGCCCCTGGTGCCCCCGTCCTGAAGGAGGAACAGAGAGAGAGAGAGAGCGAGAGAGAGAGAGAGAGAGAGCGAGAGAGAGAGAAGAGGGTCTGATGGGTCAAATTGAAGTAGGAAGGGGCAAAGGTCAGCTGGGTGGAATGAAGGCGGCCCTCCCACCCCAAACACCACGTTCAAAACAAAAAACGATGAGCGTGTGCGTGTGACAAACCAACATGGCCCAGCGAGCAGCCCGACCTTCTCCCTCCATGAAGGATGAACAGAAACACACGATGACCCAGAACTCAAAGGAGTCGAAACACAAAGAACACAGAAACAAAGTAACAAAAAGAATGAAGAGCGCGGAAAGGAAAATGAACATGCAGCGAAAGAGCGAACGCTCGCACAACAACGAAATGAAAACCAAAACCAAAAAGAGAGCAGCTGTTGGTGGTTAACCTAGAGTCGGCTGTCGTCGGGTGATGAGAGGGAGGGGGGAGGGGGGGTAATGGAGAGCGGCCTTGTGGAGGAAACACCTGGCCTGGCCGTGCAGGGCGGGACGGAGGCCTGGTGGAGGGATGCAGGTAACGTGTAATGCCGTCGGGCACGACTGCATGTGTGTGCACTTAACAAGGCAGCCTTTAACTTCCCTTCTTGGATGTTGGATCTTCTATCTGCGCGTGTGTGTGTGTGTAGGTGTGTGTGTGTGTGTGTGTGTGTGTGTGTGTGTGTGTGTGTAGGTGTGTGTGTGTGTGTGTGTGTGTGTGTGTGTGTGTGTGTGTGTGTGTGTGTGTGTGTGTGTGTGTGTGTGTGTGTGTGTGTGTGTGTGTGTGTGTGTGTGTGTGTGTGTGTGTGTGTGTGTGTGTGTGTAGGTGTGTGTGTAGGTGTAGGTGTCGGTAGGTGAAGGTGTGTGGTTGTGTCTGTCTGTGTGTCTGTCTTAGCAGATCCTGTTTTGGGAGTTGGTGGGTGAGTGGGGTAAGATTGGTGAGATGGGGGGGATTGGCGTGGCCTGCGCCAGGTGAGGGTCAAGATAGAAGGGGACCTGAATACTTACAAAGAGAGAGAGAAGGAAAGCAGGTGAGGCCATTGGGACACTGTCCTGCAGGAGGACAAACGTTAAGAGAGAGACAGTAAGAGAAGGAAGACAAGAGGCGGTGCTGCCCAGAGGTCACTCACACACACACACACACACACACACACACACAAACAGCAGAAACTGAGCACTGCGTAAGACTCTAGTGCCCTCTTTCCACTGGCGGGTACGCTTTCGGACCCTCAGCCCAGTAGTGAGGGTGCGGTATAGCCCAGCTCAGTTACGGCTCGCGTTTCCACAGCCGACACTACCCTTATGGTAGGGCGGGGGTTTAAGCCGGATGGCGATAGCCGCGGCAGCTATGTAAGCTTCGTGATCTCATAGCATCCCGACAGTGTAGCCTGCTAATAAATTCAAGGAAAAAGAAGAACGCGCACAATGAACAAAGAGCAACAATGTAGGACGTCCAAGAAGGACGGCAAACGTTTTGCGCGTCATTTTCTTCAATAAACTAAGCTTTCGCCGTTGTCCAGAAATACATTGCGGGTACTTTGTTTGTTATTATCCCCCTGTCGCACAGAAGTGCGATTCTGTCGACCAATAAACGGACAGCGTGTGTAGCTCGGACTTGCCGGCACACTTTCAGGCCTCTCATACCCCAAAGGAGGAGTACTGCGAAACGAGTACGGTTCGATACGGCTCAGTCCGGATCACGGCCACTTTTGGCGGTGGAAAAGCGACCCGTGTCGCACCTTTGCAGACCGAACCGACCCGCACCCTCCGGTGGAAATGCGCCATAAGTGTGGTGCTGGTTACAAGGTGACAACACAGATGTGGGTTTCAATATATTTTCATAGCTTGCACTGCAGGCCAACTCTTCAGTCTGACCAAGCTAGAGTGCACCTCAGGGAGTGGTACATTCAACACCTCTTTGAACGTGTGTGGCCTAGTTCTAGAGTGTAGATCTGGACACAGTGCCCCTTTAGGTACACAGATCTCGAGGAAGAACGGGAGAGGACACACAAAAAAGAAGCAAAGAAAATAAAGAACAGGAGGGATGGAGAGGAAAGCAGATCAGCTCGGGTCATGACTGCGGTCTGAGCGAGGAGGAAGAGGAAGAGCGTAGGGCTGGGCGATAACTCGATCACGATTATTAATCGCGATAAATCTCACGTCGATTACGACGATAAGCATTAGCTCGATATAAAAAATAAATAAAAATTAAAAAAATTCTGATATGGATTTACCTGACAGCCCATGCGGCAGAAATAAACAAAATAGTCAGATCGCAGTTTTGCGGTTAATGCCTAAGTACACGCCCATTCCCTGGTGCATGTTTGAGCTTCCGTTACACACACACACACACACACACACACACACACAATTTTTTTAATATTATATATCGTGATTAATATCGATATCGAAAAAATTATCGTGATAATATTTTTTGCAATATCGCCCAGCCCTAGAAGAGCGGACAGGAAGTAAGCTGCATGACGGTGCTGACGGCAAGAGGGAGGATGCACACTGATTGGTCGAGAGAACAAGACTCCAGGATCGTCTTGGTAACAATAGAAACTTTGCTGATTATTTTAACCCACACGCCAATGTAATCAAAATGTTCTCTGTACAGCTCAGTCTGTGTCTGTGTACATGACCTGCGCTCCATGGTAGGATACAGCCAACAGCATTAACTCACCACTACACACCCTTATATTACCATAAATCAATTACCAATCAACTTAAATAACTATGTTTTATCACTGCACAACAGACAGATATAATATTTGAATCAGATGGTAAAAAAGGATTTCAGAGAGGCAAGTGACTGAAGCTTTTTCAAATCAAGAAAAGAATCATTGAAATCAACAGTGGCTCTTGATTCCTGGTGAACAAGCGGTACGGATGAGGAGTCCCACACCGATTCAAACTGTCGGGTGAATCACACCATGGTGCCAAGTGTGACGCGATCATACCATACGTCCATTTGTCTGTGCCCGTGTGCTGCTGCTACGTACAGTACGCTAAGTTGGGGAGGACATACAATTCAGTGTTGCTTTTGATAGAACGCTGCATAACGAGAACAAAATAGACTCAGTGACAGCTGGAGGACTTTCCATTTTTGACCAATGGCACCGAGTCTCAAAATTAACATCACTGCATGACTGCACATGCACACAAGATCCACTTCCTCCCACACGCGACCCCCTTCCTCCCGCCCAACACTGTACATGACCCACTCCCTCTCACACAAGATCCACTTCCTCCTGCCCCCAGACTGTACCCGCCCACTTCCTCCCGCCTCACACTGTACCCGCCCACTTCCTCCCGCCCCACACTGTACCTGCCCACTTCCTCCTGTCCCCACACTGTACCCGCCCACTTCCTCCTACCCCCACACTGTACCCGCCCACTTCCTCCCGCCCCACACTGTACCCGCCCACTTCCTCCCGCCCCAAACACATACCTGCCCACTTCCTCCCCCACAACACTGTACCCGTCCACTTCCTCCCGCCCCAAACACGTACCCGCCCACTTCCTCCCGCCCCACACTGTACCTGCCCACTTCCTCCCGTCCCCACACTGTACCCGCCCACTTCCTCCCGCCCCAAACACGTACCCGCCCACTTCCTCCCGCACCACACTGTACCCGTCCACACCCAGTTCCTCCCTCCCCCACCGTGTCCCGCCCCCCACCCAGCCGGCCCCAGGGCTCACCTTCTCGGCGGGCTCCCCGGGCTTGCGGCCGCCCTCGCGGCCCCGCAGGCTCTTGGTGGAGATGGCGCTCTCCGAGGTCTGCATGATGAGCTGCGTGGCGAGGAACTGCTGCACGTGCTCCAGCACGTCGCGCTGCATCTCCAGCGCCATGTGGTACACGTCGTGGTCCGACGAGTTGTACATGACGGCGTTCTGGAACATCAGCATGATGTCGCGCTGGAACTCAGCCGTGGTGCGGATCACCCCCGCCTCGATGTTCTTCTTGATGGCCGACAGGTCCATGGGCCTGGGGGAGGAGCACGGGTCAGACCCCAACCACTGTGTGTGTGTGTGTGTGTGTGTGTGTGTGTGTGTGTGTGTGTGTGTGTGTGTGTGTGTGTGTGTGTGTGTGTGTGTGTGTGTGTGTGTGTGTGTGTGTGTGTGTGTGTGTGTGTGTGTGTGCACTCACCTGTGCACTATGCTATGATACCCCGGGGCGATGTCATCTGACACGGGTTGCAGGAACACGCTGGCGTACCTGAGAGACACACACTCACCCATCAGGGACAAGACTTTCACTTTAGGACAGCAGCCACACACCAGCCGGCTGGCCACATTTATATGGAGCTTGTGTATGTGTGTGAGAGAGTGAGTGAGTAGATGGGTGAGTGAGTGAGTGAGTGAGTGAGTGAGTGAGTGAGTGAGTGAGTGAGTGAGTGAGTGAGTGAGTGAGTGAGTGAGTGAGTGAGTGAGTGAGTGAGTGAGTGAGTGTGATTGTGTATATTGGTGAGTGAGTGAGTGAGTGAGTGAGTGTGTTTGTGTATGTTGGTGAGTGAGTGAGTGAGTGAGTGTGTTTGTGTATATTGGTGAGTGAGTGAGTGTGTTTGTGTATGTTGGTGAGTGAGTGCGTGTTGTGAGTGTGTTTGTGTTTATTGGTGAGTGAGTGAGTGAGTTTGTGTATATTGGTGAGTGAGTGAGTGAGTGAGTGAGTGAGTGAGTGAGTGAGTGTGTTTGTGTATGTTGGTGAGTGAGTGAGTGAGTGAGTGAGTGAGTGAGTGAGTGAGTGAGTGAGTGAGTGAGTGAGTGAGTGAGTGAGTGAGTGAGTGAGTGAGTGTGTTTGTGTATGTTGGTGAGTGAGTGCGTGTTGTGAGCCCACCTGTGATTGGCCGCCGCCCTCCACACCAACATGATGGCCTTCTTCCAGATCTTCTGGGCCTGGACGGCCTCCTGGTCCTCCCCGCACGTAGAGCTGCACCGACAGAGAGGGGGGCGGCCGTGAGGACACGTTCTACACGGGGCTTCTATGTTTTAGGACAGGTCGGAGTGAAATGGTGGCTTGGCTTTCAATGCATGCTTGGAACGACAAGGAGAGCTCTTTCATGTGAGATCTAGTTCTTCGTTTCCACCTAGCGGTGCGGTACGTATCGGTGCTCTACGGTGCAGCTCGGAGGTAGGGCTGGGCGATTAATTGATTTTTAATCATAATTCGAATTAATGGTTTTATCTTAAACTGAGGAACGCAGAAGAGTGGGAGATGTATGTTATTTATTTTGCTTTTAATAATTGTTATTCTTCAAATTAATATAAGCGAACGTCAATATAAGCGAACTGAGCCGCACCGAACCGAATCGCACCGCTCAGTGGAAACGAGGCATAAAGAGATCTAAACCTCAACCGGCCAAAGTGCAGGAGGTCAAACCACGACAGCACCGACTGCCACCTCAGTGGTGGTTGACGGCCTCACTGTTTGGCGGTAGATTATCGGCGCTGTCCATCGCCTCACACTCTAGTTTTGCATACACAGCTCCCGGGCGCCACGGCACGGGGCCGGCCACTCACAACTGAGAGGACGAGGCGGGACTGCTGGCCAGCGAGTCGGCCGTGGTGTAGCGCTGGGAGGAGGGGCCGTAGCCGTCCTCGCTCTCGCTGGCCGCCCGCTCCACCTCCGACAGGTAGGGCCCCTCCCCCTCGCCACACTCCTCCTTCAGCTCCATGCTCTCTTCCGCCTCGCTGCCCGGGTCCTCCTCCTTCACCTCCTGCCGACAGGTCATCGTCGTTACTCCGGTTCATTATGCAGGAATCCATTGTGCACGTCGTGAACCAGCAGGCTAAAACCGAACGAGGTGGTGTCAAGGTGAAAAGGTGTGCGCTTTACCTTTGACTCTTTCCCCGACACAGAGCTGTCCTCAGAGTCTATGGGACACAGAAGTAGCATGGTCACGGAATCATTTACGTTTAGGACATTTAGCGGACGCTATTATCCAAAGCATTTTACATAAGTCCATTTGTCAGAAGGTGAACAAATATGTATCTATGTCGGTACAGTACGGATGTTGATAGAACCCAGTACCAAGCACTAACAACCGCTGGGTTAACCCATTCCCACCTTACCACAGAAACAGCCAGGATAAGAGAAGTAGGAGTGCTGAGGGGGGGGCTCTTGAGTCTGACAATGAAACCACTGGCAGCGTGTGTGTGTGTGTGTGTGTGTGTGTGCGAGTGTGTGCGCTCTTACCCAGACAGGGCGGGTTGACCTCCTGCTGGCTCCACTCCTCCCCCTCGCTCTTCACCACCACCTCGGGCTCCTCCTTCTCCCCCCCCGGCCCCTCCCCGTCCCCCGCCTCGCCCCCCATGGTGCAGTCGTCAGAGGCCATGGAGGAAGTGACCTCATCGTTCCCCGCCGCCTCCGGCCCCTCCCTGCCGGCCGGGAGCTGCTGGTCCCCCGCCGGCTCCGGCGGAACGGGGGTCTCGGCGCGGGCGGGGCCCGGGGAGACGGCCGGGGCCACGGCCGGCCCCGGGGGCTCCTGGAGGGGGCCCAGGACGGGGCTCCCGGGCTCAGAGTCCTGGGTCTGGGTCTCCCAGGGGCCCGGTAGCGGGTGGGACCCGGAGTCGGCCTCCTCGCAGAGGGAGAGCGCCTCCTCCACCGCCGCCGCGTCCAACGCCTCCACAGAGTCATCCACCTGGAGGGAGGGAGGGGAGGGGAGAGAGAGAGAGAGAGAGAGAGAGAGAGAGAGAGAGAGAGAGAGAGAGAGAGAGAGAGAGAGAGAGAGAGAGAGAGAGAGAGAGAGAGAGAGAGAGAGAGAGAGAGAGTTATTATTATGATACCATTATATATTGCCTTGTTATTTTTACTCTTGAAAACTGTTTTGTGTCAGCGGATGAAGCTTTCAGATGGGGATTTAATACTGTTTATATATATATATATACATAAGTGCTGTCAGTTTAACGCGTTATTAATGGCGTTAACGCAAAACAATTTTAATGGCGTTAATTTTTACGTTGTAACAATGTTACTGTCCCTGGGCTGTACCACTGCGGGAGGGGCCTCTCAGTTATTCCCCTCTAGACAAAATCGACTTGGTTGCGACGTTGACAGTTAGTGAGTGTTGCGGCTGTTGAGTGAGGATGCGGGCGCACAGCTCAGGCTGCCGGACGGCGCTGCAAGGAACTTTTATAAACGCAATATTGGTATCCGGCAGTAATCAGCGTCGAAACATTAAGGGCCCACCGGGAATTCTCCCGACTCTCCCGATTACCACTCCGCCACCATGTGTGTGTGCAGACTTTATTTGGTACCACTCTGGACACGCCCCTTGTTCAGGTGATGGGTTTATTGTCCCCAACCTGAACATTAGAGATGGAGTGGAAAAGCACAGCAACAGCGCCATCTGGCTGTCTGCTTAAAATGTGTGTGTGTGTGTGTGTGTGTGTGTGTGTGTGTGTGTGTGTGTGTGTGTGTGTTGAATTCACTGCGGGCTCTCTTCTTATATCCATCTTACCAAATCTATTTTATTATTGTCCTACTTCACAATCTCTGATCTCACTAAACGGCTAGCAGCAAGAAATCAAGAGATATTATGAATAGAAAAAAATGTGCGATTCATCACGAGTTAGCTATGACATTAATGCAGATAATCGCGATTAAATATTTTAATCGCTTGACAGCACTAATATATATATATATATATATATATATATATTAAATTAAGAAGTATGTATACACTGGCCATTATATACGTTGCATGGATTTTATTACAGTTCACTAGTGCCGGCCCAGTTTGTCTAAAATCACGGGTTGACAAATACGTCCAGCCACAGGATTGGAGAAAGAAAGTGAAAGGGCCCGTTGACCCACAGTATAGACATTAATCTAAGGTCTGATCAGGGAGACTATTCAGCCCTCCACTGGATCAAAGCTGGCTGAAGAGACGCTCCACCGGGTGGGCCTACCTTCTCCTCGATGATGGCGATGATGTCCCCCACCGTCTCCAGGTCCAGCTCGTCCCCCATGTAGGACACGGCCACCAGGTCCTCCTCCACCAGGCCCGGCTCTGCCCCCAGCTCCGCCTTCACCCCGGCCTCCGCCTCCCCCTCTGGAGGAATCACACACACGTTTAGTGAGACACTGTAATAAGAATAGAACTTTAGGTTAACTATATGTTGGTCTTTATTTTGTTGTAAGTGAGTGAGTGAGTGTGAATTAAATGAGATCTCAAATACCTACTCAATCTATTAATGAATAATTCTCATGAAATAAATCCCCCATACGTTGAACAGACAATCTGTTGACTTCAATCTGACGTGAAGTGACGAGCCACTGAAGTTTGGTTTCTCCACAAGCCCTTGAATGTTGGCTGGCATACAGCCAATAATATAACCACACAGGGATTTATATTTCATATCACACACCGCCTTGTACAGCCGTGTAACTTTCGCCGGCAAACAATAAAAAAAATTTAGATGATGATACGAGCTCAAACATGCAGTAGGCATCAGAAGATGAGTCTATCCGCCAAGCTCTGGCCCGCTGATGAAAGCTCTTGTCAAAGCGTTATTGTGAATGTGACGACATGGGTGTCATTATTCCTGCCTTGCATTCAAAGAGCTAGTGGCGCCTGTTCTATCAGCGAGCGTTTGTCATTCCGCCAGAGAAGGTTTGGCTGAGCAACTGCAACGGTCATGCTCTTCAGCCCACGCGTGTGGGTGTGTACTGGTGTGCTATTGTTTTCTGCCATAGGTTGACAAAGGACGTCAGCAGCTCAGGAGGTCGAGAAAGTTGACTTATAACCAGAAGGTTGCTAGTTTGAGGTGTCCGAGTGTGTCGAGGTGTCCCTGAGCAAGACGCCTCACCCTAAATGCTCCTGAGGAGCTGGGTGGCCGACTCCGCCGTCAAGTGTGTGAATGTGTGTATGAATGGTTGTAAATTGGTTTGGCCAAAAAAGTCTACTGAATTCCCAAAATGTATACGTCATAGCAAAATGGCTTCTTTTACAATTATTTAACTGTGGCATAGTGGTAAAACAGCTACCAAAGCTTCAGTGTGTGTGTCCAGAGGTCAACATACCGGCGGTGATGTCATGCAGGCTGGTTGGCATGGGAACAGTCGCCGTGGCTGTCTGCACTCCATTGGACAGGCTGGCTGTCAGGTCGCCCTCCGCTACCTGAGACATGAACACATACACCGACCAGGTGAGCGGACGACCTTGGACCTGTTATTAAATAACACTCACCCACCACCACCTAATGTACGGTGAATGTGGACGCATAAAGTCACACATTTTACACTGAATCTCATTCAATCAATCATAGGGGTGTGACGAGATCTCGCGAGATTAAACTCGACGATATTACCCGTCGCGTTAAAAATCTGTCTCGTGAGATTTCTGAGCTATCCAAACTTCTATTTGTGGCCTGTAGGGGCAGTAATGCGGCTTTGATACGTCTAGCCTGCCAGAACCTTACGTAGGAGAAGGAAAAGAAGAAGAGGAGGAGAAGGAGGGGAAGCAGGGGAAGCAGCCATAGGCAGCCAGAATGACTCGGAAAATACCCGTATTACCGTCGAAGATGCCCCCGCCACTTTTAAATGATTTGTTTGGCAGCATTTTGGGTACCCGGCGGAAATTATGAATGGCAGTAGAGTGACTGATAAGACACGGACAATACCTAGTTGTCAGTGACATACTTGGTCAGAATCTGTTTGCACTATTTGCACTCTGTATTGATGGAGTAGAACTTTGATTTGGTTTTGCACATAATATTGTTTGCACTTGAAAAAAAAGAGAATTATTTAATTTAATTTATATTACTTCAACTTTTATAAATTTTAGTTTTAGTTTCAATTTCATGAATGTTAAGAGTTATAATAAAACATTTCAAAATGCATGTGCAACTCGGTTAAATAAAAGTCTGTTGGTCCAGTCATATATTTTGTCATTGTAGTTTTCTTAAAATCTCGTCTCGTCTCGATCTCGTGAACCGAATATCGTGTCTCGTCTCGTCTCTTGAGCTGAGTGTATCGTCACACCCCTAATCAATCACCATCCATGACTTTATAAACATCAAATAAAAACAATAAAAACTCTTTCTCATGACGGCTGGGGACTCACCAGGCGGGGGCTGGCGGAGATGAGGTTGCCCTTCTTGAGCAGCTCAGAGAGCAGGGGGGAGGGTGGCGGCGTGGCCTTCTGGGTGAGGCACCTCTTCTGTGGGGAGTCATCTACCAGAGGGCCCAGGCTTCCGTCTTTAGGCCCGACCCCCGGGGGCTCTGAGACGGGCAGGAACACTCCGACTCCCTGGGACTGGGAGGCAGAGAGCCCCAGTGAGCTGCACGTTCAACTACCATCACTGAACAAAAGCCATTCTGCATTCATATGACAAAGGGCCCACGCTGTGATCCAACTGGGCCAAAATGGGCCAAAATGGGCAGTCACCTTGTAACTGCCCATTTAAATTCTCATGGAGAAACATCTGCCTTTATATAGGAGCTTCAGAGCTTCACCACGTACCAAACAAGTTCAAACTCCACCATTTCGTATTAGACAATAAATGGATCATGACTCTGCAACAACTATTTTGTCGCTTGTTTTAGTGTTAGCTATTGTACACTTCCTAGACTAAACGGCAACTTTATAGATCATGATACCAATGGATTCCTATGGATTAATACATGAATCCCTATCGATCCCAGAGTCCTATTCCCATCCCTACGGTGTGATCTTTATACGTGTCTGAAGCGGGGGGCTCAGGTCTGAAGCGGGGGGCTCAGGTCTGAAGCGGGGGGGTGGTGGTGCGCTAACAGGCTTACAGTGTGGTGGCTGCCCGTGTCCTCGGAGGAGGGGCCGACGGAGGTGGGGGTGGAGGTTGGGGTTGGGCTGGGGTCCGTGGGGGGCGCGGGGGCGGCGGGTTCTGCCGGCGGCTCCAGGCCGGGGGGGCTGGCACCCAGCGGAGAGCGCACCGTAACGCTGGGCACCCGTTTAGGGGTGTTCTTCATGGCCTGGCGAGCTAGAGGAGGTGAGGGAGAGAGGGAGAGAGGGTTAGAGATAGGACACCCACACAGAGCCTTCAAATGGTTTCAGCATCCTTCACACAATAATTATATGAATGAAATTTACATTTTACATTTAGGGCATTGAGCGGACGCTTTAATCCAAAGCAAGTACATTTGTCAGAAGAAAGAGAAACACCAATTTATCACTGTCGGTACAGAAAGGATGTTCATAGAACCAAGTGCAAAGCACCAACAATCGCTAGGTTAACCCTAGAAATAATGGGATCTACGCATTAAATCAATTAAAAACTGATCTCATTTTTGTAAACCCGCCAAACGCACCCTGAAAAGCATTCTCAGTGGCTTTTCTCTTCTGCTCGGCCTCGTCTTCGTCTTGTTTCTTCTTTCTGTAAATCATTAAAACACATACGCACATTGAGCAAGAAGTACTGCAGAGTATTGCTCCTGTTCCCGTGAGGCGCATGGAAACATCTAGCATTGGATAAGCGATTCACACTCTGTAAGGGTAAACAGTGGGATTGGTGATCTAGCATATAGGGAACAGTCTGCTAGGATCACACAGCAGGTGAATAAGTTATGTTAAAGTGTGTTTGGCTGTTGTTAAACCGTGAAGTAGGTGAGAAACAGATGCAGCCATTTCTAAAGCTTGCACCCTCTAAGCAAAACGTAGAGCCCTCCTGGGACAGTGACACCGCGACTACGAGAACCAGTCAGCAAACCAGTGGGAGAGGGGGGGGGAGACGGAAGACGGAGGGGAGAGGGTGGAGAGGGGAGCTCACAGCGTCATGTCGGTCCACAGCTCCTTCAGCTGGACGTCCATGTGGCCCGTCTGGATCAGGTCCACGTCCTTTTTCAACTTCCTGTCAGCACAGCGGAGGAAGCTCCGGTTAGACGCAGAGCCAGAGTGTGTGAGGCTCCATGGTTCACAGTGTCCCACAGCATGTTGATAATGACTCAGCAAAGGTATCATACAATGTGTGTGTGCGCGCGCGTGCGTGCGTGCGTGTGTGGGTGCCCGCGCACCTATACTGTTCCTGTGTGTCTCGCAGTAGTTTCTTCAGCTCTTCTATCCTCTCGGCCGTCAGTCTGCGTACAATCACATCCTCGATGGTTTCCACCACCTCGCCCTTCTCGCCGCGCTTACGCCTGCCACACACACAACAACGTTAAAGCCCTGGTGACTGCCAGTTCCTACGACTTCACTATGAACACAGGGGATTATCACAGTTCTGTGGTGTGTGTGTGTGTGTGTGTGTGTGTGTGTGTGTGTGTGTGTGTGTGTGTGTGTGTGTGTGTGTGTGTGTGTGTGTGTGTGTGTGTGTGTGTGTGTGTGTGTGTGTGTGTGTGTGTGTGTGTGTGTGTGTGTGTGTTGCACTCACTTGGGGGCTTCTGTGGCTTCCAGCAGCTCAGAGTATTGAGAGGCACAGTGCTGTGAAACAGATCAGACGAGGGTTTGTGAAGCAAACGTATTTCTTGTCCGGCTATTGACTGTTGATATGATATGTTGTAAATGATACGGTGTAAAATGAGAAATATAATATAATAAGATTTATATTCTGCTAACGCTCTCTGCCATTGGAAACAGTGTTGTTTTGTCCATTTCTTTGGGATTTCTATCGCTTTTTAAAAATGTATTTAGATTAGGTCCAATCCTAGCTTCAATTGGTTGCTTAGGTTTGTTAATTTTTTCATCACATGTGTAATTTATAATCAAATAAACCAAATACGGCCCATTTGTTGATTGGAGGCGATGTGAACACCCTGACCATGAGGAGGTATCTCATTGGTCAGTTACCTTCTGGGAAAACCAGTCGGGAGGCCGTCCGGTCTCTGAGAAAGGCTTGATGGCTCTGCTCACCGACACCCTGGAAGACCGAGCCAATTGCTTAGAACCAACATACACCACTGGGGATCTGATCACACACATCAGGAGCCGTTATGCTGGAGGTAGCTCACTGAGAGGACTACGGCTGTGAGGACTCACCAGTTCTGGTCGCCACTCCTCATGACGGAGGAGGCCAGGCAGAGCTTCTCCCTGACGGACCATGCCTCCGTCGGACCCACGTTCAGGATTTTGTGTTCTATGTAGAGGAAGTTCATTGTGATTGGTTAGGGTAGTAAATACAAATAAATGATTCATGTGGTTAAACTGAAATTACATATAATCTGAGCAAATATTCCAATGAAGTCTACACGTCATTTTTCATTCAGTAGATTTGGGTCAGAAGAGATGGGCGGATTTGTTGTCCACAAATATGATTTAATAGCGATAAGCAAGATAATTCCTTATAATAGTGTCATAAGATATACCAGTATATGTGTATATATTAAAATAAAAAAAACACAATAAGCAATTCATATCGGTAAAAAAAATAAACATGACTTAATTCAACCCAAGCCCAGGACTTTCCAAAATTAAGTAACATAATGTGAGCATATTGTTGAAGAGTGATTCCAAACTTCGGCCCTATCGTTTTAACCCGGAATCCAAAGAGTACCATCCCACTATAAACAAAGGGGACCACCAGACAGGTTCTCTGTAGGTACCGTCAATGCATCGTATTAAAACCATTTATGTAAATAACTTATGGCCATGCTCATGGCTGTGCTCGTACTGGTCATATGCATTAAAAGGATACGCTACTGAACAGCAACATTAATGTACATTATGGGATTGGTTATTGGATTCCCACTTTGTTTATAATGGGAAGGCAGTCTTTGGATTTCGGTTTGAAACGATTGGTCTGTCGTTTAAATCCCTATTCAACAATATGCTCACGTTATCTAACTTCAATTATCAAAGTCCAAATGCATCGGCCATGGGTTTGATTTGTGTTAAATGAAGGCATGTTTATTTTTTACCGATATGAATGTCCTATTGTGTTCAAATATTTGTATTTGTAAAAAGAAAAAAAACGTTTCATATGCATGTAAATAAACGTATACATAATATAGATTGTAACATTATCGTAAGGAAATATCTCGCTGATCGCTATTAGATCATATTTGTGGTGCATAATCAGCCCTTTTAGCCCCGTTGGAGGGGGGACGTTTTACTGAGACACACCGCTGCGCTCTGATCCGCCGAGCATCAAAACAGCCTCAACTAAACAGGGACCGCGGTTCATAATAGTCGTTGGTACGGCAAGTGTCTTTTAGATAAAAAATGGTCCAGCCGAGTACCACACACTTCATAGATATGTATATATATATATATATACATATTACAATTATCAGTTATACTCACTACCGACTCCGCTCGCCATTTCTTTTGTGACAAGGCCGTGATCCGTACTTCCGCCGGAACTCGGTCAGAGGTTCGCTCACATTAAGGGTCGAAGAGAATAGAGAAATTAGTAGACCCTTGACTATGGTTCCGCCATCGGGGGATTAGCTCAGATGGTAGAGCGCTCGCTTAGCATGCGAGAAGTAGCGGGATCGATGCCCGCATCCTCCAATGACTTTTAAACAGCCAGAGTAACTGACCGACCTCTTTAATGTGCGTCTCGTTTGCACTGTCAACTTTTTGTTACAACATGTCCCAGATACTCCAGCATCTATTTGTAGATTTAAATGTAATGTGTCCAGTAATGCAGACAGGGCGTCTCTTCTTGCCTTTATCCTTCTCAATCCCATTGAGCCTTTTATAAAGATCATATGTAAAAAAAAAAAGAAAAAAATAAAGTAATAGGCCTCAAGCCCCCATTATAAGAGCCGCACTAAAATGGGACATATGAAGGTCATACGATCGTCATATGAAGGAAGTATTTTTGGTATATTGTAAAAATGATATATAATATACCTATTTATTTCTCACTGACACTAGGCAGGAACATGGAATTTCTTATTAGTTAAAACCTAACGTAATAGGCCTCAAGCCCCCATTAAAAGAACCGCAAAAATTGGGACAAACCTCAGGAAAAACTGAAAAAAAAACTTTTTGTTTATTTCTTAAATTCAAAGTACAGTAATATGTTCAATCCAACAACATGACAGTAGCACAAACGACTCCCATAAATGATAGATCAACTCAAACTCCAACTCCAACTTCCACTAAGATCCTTCTTAAAAAAATTATAACGTGCGGATGGTATTAGAGTCAGGTGGGGGATTAGCTCAGATGGTAGAGCGCTCGCTTAGCATGCGAGAAGTAGCGGGATCGATGCCCGCATCCTCCAATGAATTTTAAAAAGCCAGAGTAACTGACGGACCTCATTAATGAGTGTCTCGTTTGCACTGTCAACTGCTTGTTACAACATGTCCCAGATACTCCAGCAGCTATTTGCAGATTTAAATGTAATGTGTCCAGTAATGCAGACTGGGCGTCTCTTCTTGCCTTTATCCTTCTCAATCCCATTGAGCCTTTTATAAAGATCGAATGTCAGGAAAATAGGATATTTTGTATCAGTAAGTAAGGCTGATTAGCTCAGATGGTAGAGGGCTCGCTTAGCATGTGAGAAGTAGTGGGATCGATGCCTGCATCCATTACAGAATGGTCATCTGAAGGAAATATATTGGTATATTGTAAAAATGATATATAATATACCTATTTATTTCTGACTGACACTAGGCAGGAACATGGAAGTTCTTATTAGTTAAAACCTAACATAATAGGCCTCAAGCCCCAATTAAAAGAGCCGCACAAATTGGGACAAACCTCAGATTATTATTATTTTTTTTTTGGTTTATTTCTAAAATTCAAAGTACAGTAATAGCCTATGTCCAATCCAACAACATGACAGCAGCACAAACGACTCCCTTAAATGATAGATCAACTCCTTCTCCAACTCACACTAAGATCCTCCTTAAAAGAATTGAAACGGTGTGGATGGCATTGGAGTCATGAGGGGGATTAGCTCAGATGGTGGAGCGCTCGCTTAGCATGGGAGCAGTAGCGGGATCGATGCCCACTTCCTCCACTGGATGGTCATCTGAAGGCTGTATATTTGGTTTATTGTAAAAATGATATATAATGTACCTATTATCCATGATGGAAGTCCTTATTAGTTAAAAACCTACCGTAATAGGCCTCAAGCCCCCATGAATAGAGCCGCACTAAAATGGGACTTATGAAGGTCATACGATGGTCATAAGAAGGAAGTATTTTTGGTATATTGTAAAAATGATGTATAATATACCTATTTATTTCTGACTGACACTAGGCAGGAACATGGAAGTCCTTATTAGTTAAAACCTATCGTAATAGGCCTCAAGCCCCCATTAAAAGAGCCGCACAAATTGGGACAAACCTCAGGAAAAGCTGACATTTTTTTTTGGGTTTATTTCTAAAATTCAAAGTACAATGATATGTTCAATCCAACAACATGACAGCAGCACAAACGACTCCCATAAATGATAGATCAACTCCAACTCCAACTCCAAATCCAACTCCAAATCCAACTCCAACTCCAAATCCAACTTCCACTAAGATCCTCCTTCAAAAATTGTAACAGTGCGGATGGTATCTGAGTCATGTGGGGGATTAGCTCAGATGGTAGAGCGCTCGCTTAGCATGCGAGAAGTAGCGGGATCGATGCCCGCATCCTCCAATGACTTTTAAAAAGCCAGAGTAACTGACCGACCTCTTTAATGTGCGTCTCGTTTGCACTGTCAACTGGTAGATTGTAAAAATTATATATAATATACCTATTTATTTCTGACTGACACTAGGCACGAACATGGAAGTCCTTATTAGTTAAAACCTATCGTAATAGGCCTCAAGCCGCCATTAAAAGAGCCGCACAAATTGGGACAAACCTCAGGAAAAACTGAAAAAATAACGTTTTGTTTATTTCTAAAATTCAAAGTACAATAATATGTTCAATCCAACAACATGACAGCAGCACAAACGACTCCCATAAATGATAGATCAACTCCAACTCCAACTCCAACTCCAAATCCAACTTCCACTAAGATCCTCCTTCAAAAATTGTAACGGTGCGGATGATATCAGAGTCATGTGGGGGATTAGCTCAGATGGTAGAGCGCTCGCTTAGCATGCGAGAAGTAGCGGGATCGATGCCCGCATCCTCCAATGACTTTTAAAAAGCCAGAGTAACTGACCGACCTCTTTAATGTGCATCTCGTTTGCACTGTCAACTGCTTGTTACAACATGTCCCAGATACTCCAGCATCTGTAGATTTAAATGTAATGTGTCCAGTAATGCAGACAGTGCATCTCTTCTTGCCTTTATCCTTCTCAATCCCATTGAGCCTTTTATAAAGATCATATGTCAGCAAAATAGGGTATTTTACATCAGTGAGAAAGGGGGATTAGATCAGATGGCAGAGAGCTCGCTTAGCATGTGAGAAGTAGCGGGATCGATGCCCGCATCCTCCACAGGATGCTCTTCTGAAGGAATAATTTTGGTATGTAGTAAAAATTATACATAATATACCTATTTATTTCTGACTGACACTAGGCAGGAAAATGGAAGTCCTTATTAGTTAAAAACCTAACGTAATAGGCCTCAAGCCCCCATTAAAAGAGCCGCACTAAAATGGGACATATGAAGGTCATACGATGGTCATATGAAGGAAGTATTTTTGGTATATTGTAAAAATGATGTATAATATACCTATTTATTTCTGACTGACACTAGGCAGGAACATGGAAGTCCTTATTAGTTAAAACCTATCGTAATAGGCCTCAAGCCGCCATTAAAAGAGCTGCACAAATTGGGACAAACCTCAGGAAAAACTGAAAAAAAAACGTTTTGTTTATTTCTAAAATTCAAAGTACAATAATATGTTCAATCCAACAACATGACAGCAGCACAAACGACTCCCATAAATGATAGATCAACTCCAACTCCAACTCCAAATCCAACTTCCACTAAGATCCTCCTTCAAAAATTGTAACAGTGTGGATGGTATCAAAGTCTAGTGGGGGATTAGCTCAGATGGTAGAGCGCTCGCTTAGCATGCGAGAAGTAGCGGGATCGATGCCCGCATCCTCCAATGACATTTAAAAAGCCAGAGTAACTGACCGACCTCATTAATGTGCGTCTCGTTTGCACTGTCAACTGCATGTTACAACATGTCCCAGATACTCCAGCATCTATTTGTAGATTTAAATGTACCGTGTCCAGTAATGCAGACAGGGCGTCTCTTCTTGCCTTTATCCTTCTCAATCCCATTGAGCCTTTTATAAAGATCATATGTCAGCAAAATAGGATATTTTACATCAGTGAGAAAGGGGGATTAGATCAGATGGCAGAGGGCTCGCTTAGCATGTGAGAAGTAGCGGGATCGATGCCCGCATCCTCCACAGGATGCTCTTCTGAAGGAATAATTTTGGTATGTAGTAAAAATTATACATAATATACCTATTTATTTCTGACTGACACTAGGCAGGAAAATGGAAGTCCTTATTAGTTAAAAACCTAACGTAATAGGCCTCAAGCCCCCATTAAAAGAGCCGCACTAAAATGGGACATATGAAGGTCATACGATGGTCATATGAAGGAAGTATTTTTGGTATATTGTAAAAATGATGTATAATATACCTATTTATTTCTGACTGACACTAGGCAGGAACATGGAAGTCCTTATTAGTTAAAACCTATCGTAATAGGCCTCAAGCCGCCATTAAAAGAGCTGCACAAATTGGGACAAACCTCAGGAAAAACTGAAAAAAAAACGTTTTGTTTATTTCTAAAATTCAAAGTACAATAATATGTTCAATCCAACAACATGACAGCAGCACAAACGACTCCCATAAATGATAGATCAACTCCAACTCCAACTCCAACTCCAACTCCAAATCCAACTTCCACTAAGATCCTCCTTCAAAAATTGTAACAGTGTGGATGGTATCAAAGTCAAGTGGGGGATTAGCTCAGATGGTAGAGCGCTCGCTTAGCATGCGAGAAGTAGCGGGATCGATGCCCGCATCCTCCAATGACATTTAAAAAGCCAGAGTAACTGACCGACCTCTTTAATGTGCGTCTCGTTTGCACTGTCAACTGCTTGTTACAACATGTCCCAGATACTCCAGCATCTATTTGTAGATTTAAATGTACCGTGTCCAGTAATGCAGACAGGGCGTCTCTTCTTGCCTTTATCCTTCTCAATCCCATTGAGCCTTTTATAAAGATCATATGTCAGCAAAATAGGATATTTTACATCAGTGAGAAAGGGGGATTAGATCAGATGGCAGAGGGCTCGCTTAGCATGTGAGAAGTAGCGGGATCGATGCCCGCATCCTTCACAGGATGGTCTTCTGAAGGAATAATTTTGGTATATTGTAAAAATGATACGTAATATACCTATTTATTCCTGACTGACACTAGGCAGGAAAATGGAAGTCCTTATTAGTTAAAACCTAACGTAATAGGCCTCAAGCCCCCATTAAAAGAGCCGCACTAAAATGGGACATATGAAGGTCATACGATGGTCATATCAAGGAAGTGTTTTTGGTACATTGTAAAAATGATACATAATATACCTATTTATTTCTGACTGACACTAGGCAGGAAAATTGCATTTTTTATTAGTTAAAACCTAACGTAATAGGCCTCAAGCCCCCATTAAAAGAGCCGCACAAATTGGGACAAACCTCAGGAAAAACTGAAAAAAAACCTTTTTGTTTATTTCTAAAATTCAAAGTACAATAATATGTTCAATCCAACAACATGACAGTAGCACAAACGACTCCCATAAATGATAGATCAACTCCAACTCAAACTCCAACTTCCACTAAGATCCTACTTAAAAAAATTCTAAGGGTGCGGATAGTATCAGAGTCTGGTGGGGGATTGGCTCAGATGGTAGAGCACTTGCTTAGCATGCGAGAAGTAGCGGGATCGATGCCCGGATTGCCCGCATCCTCCAATAAATTTTAAAAGGCCAGAGTAACTGACCGACCTCATTTATGTGCGTCTCGTTTGCACTGTCAACTGCTTGTTACAACATGTCCCAGATACTCCAGCATCTATTTGTAGATTTAAATGTAATGTGTCCAGTAATGCAGACAGGGCGTCTCTTCTTGCCTTTATCCTTCTCAATCCCATTGAGCCTTTTATAAAGATCATATGTCAGCAAAATAGGATATTTTACATCAGTGAGAAAGGGGGATTAGATCAGATGGCAGAGGGCTCGCTTAGCATGTGAGAAGTAGCGGGATCGATGCCCGCATCCTCCACAGGATGCTCTTCTGAAGGAATAATTTTGGTATGTAGTAAAAATTATACATAATATACCTATTTATTTCTGACTGACACTAGGCAGGAAAATGGAAGTCCTTATTAGTTAAAAACCTAACGTAATAGGCCTCAAGCCCCCATTAAAAGAGCCGCACTAAAATGGGACATATGAAGGTCATACGATGGTCATATGAAGGAAGTATTTTTGGTATATTGTAAAAATGATGTATAATATACCTATTTATTTCTGACTGACACTAGGCAGGAACATGGAAGTCCTTATTAGTTAAAACCTATCGTAATAGGCCTCAAGCCGCCATTAAAAGAGCCGCACAAATTGGGACAAACCTCAGGAAAAACTGAAAAAATAACGTTTTGTTTATTTCTAAAATTCAAAGTACAATAATATGTTCAATCCAACAACATGACAGCAGCACAAACGACTCCCATAAATGATAGATCAACTCCAACTCCAACTCCAACTCCAAATCCAACTTCCACTAAGATCCTCCTTCAAAAATTGTAACGGTGCGGATGGTATCAGAGTCATGTGGGGGATTAGCTCAGATGGTAGAGCGCTCGCTTAGCATGCGAGAAGTAGCGGGATCGATGCCCGCATCCTCCAATGACTTTTAAAAAGCCAGAGTAACTGACCGACCTCTTTAATGTGCGTCTCGTTTGCACTGTCAACTGCTTGTTACAACATGTCCCAGATACTCCAGCATCTGTAGATTTAAATGTAATGTGTCCAGTAATGCAGACAGTGCATCTCTTCTTGCCTTTATCCTTCTCAATCCCATTGAGCCTTTTATAAAGATCATATGTCAGCAAAATAGGGTATTTTACATCAGTGAGAAAGGGGGATTAGATCAGATGGCAGAGGGCTCGCTTAGCATGTGAGAAGTAGCGGGATCGATGCCCGCATCCTCCACAGGATGCTCTTCTGAAGGAATAATTTTGGTATGTAGTAAAAATTATACATAATATACCTATTTATTTCTGACTGACACTAGGCAGGAAAATGGAAGTCCTTATTAGTTAAAAACCTAACGTAATAGGCCTCAAGCCCCCATTAAAAGAGCCGCACTAAAATGGGACATATGAAGGTCATACGATGGTCATATGAAGGAAGTATTTTTGGTATATTGTAAAAATGATGTATAATATACCTATTTATTTCTGACTGACACTAGGCAGGAACATGGAAGTCCTTATTAGTTAAAACCTATCGTAATAGGCCTCAAGCCGCCATTAAAAGAGCTGCACAAATTGGGACAAACCTCAGGAAAAACTGAAAAAAAAACGTTTTGTTTATTTCTAAAATTCAAAGTACAATAATATGTTCAATCCAACAACATGACAGCAGCACAAACGACTCCCATAAATGATAGATCAACTCCAACTCCAACTCCAACTCCAACTCCAAATCCAACTTCCACTAAGATCCTCCTTCAAAAATTGTAACAGTGTGGATGGTATCAAAGTCAAGTGGGGGATTAGCTCAGATGGTAGAGCGCTCGCTTAGCATGCGAGAAGTAGCGGGATCGATGCCCGCATCCTCCAATGACATTTAAAAAGCCAGAGTAACTGACCGACCTCTTTAATGTGCGTCTCGTTTGCACTGTCAACTGCTTGTTACAACATGTCCCAGATACTCCAGCATCTATTTGTAGATTTAAATGTAATGTGTCCAGTAATGCAGACAGGGCGTCTCTTCTTGCCTTTATCCTTCTCAATCCCATTGAGCCTTTTATAAAGATCATATGTCAGCAAAATAGGATATTTTACATCAGTGAGAAAGGGGGATTAGATCAGATGGCAGAGGGCTCGCTTAGCATGTGAGAAGTAGCGGGATCGATGCCCGCATCCTTCACAGGATGGTCTTCTGAAGGAATAATTTTGGTATATTGTAAAAATGATACGTAATATACCTATTTATTCCTGACTGACACTAGGCAGGAAAATGGAAGTCCTTATTAGTTAAAACCTAACGTAATAGGCCTCAAGCCCCCATTAAAAGAGCCGCACTAAAATGGGACATATGAAGGTCATACGATGGTCATATCAAGGAAGTGTTTTTGGTACATTGTAAAAATGATACATAATATACCTATTTATTTCTGACTGACACTAGGCAGGAAAATTGCATTTTTTATTAGTTAAAACCTAACGTAATAGGCCTCAAGCCCCCATTAAAAGAGCCGCACAAATTGGGACAAACCTCAGGAAAAACTGAAAAAAAACCTTTTTGTTTATTTCTAAAATTCAAAGTACAATAATATGTTCAATCCAACAACATGACAGTAGCACAAACGACTCCCATAAATGATAGATCAACTCCAACTCAAACTCCAACTTCCACTAAGATCCTACTTAAAAAAATTCTAAGGGTGCGGATAGTATCAGAGTCTGGTGGGGGATTGGCTCAGATGGTAGAGCACTTGCTTAGCATGCGAGAAGTAGCGGGATCGATGCCCGGATTGCCCGCATCCTCCAATAAATTTTAAAAGGCCAGAGTAACTGACCGACCTCATTTATGTGCGTCTCGTTTGCACTGTCAACTGCTTGTTACAACATGTCCCAGATACTCCAGCATCTATTTGTAGATTTAAATGTAATGTGTCCAGTAATGCAGACAGGGCGTCTCTTCTTGCCTTTATCCTTCTCAATCCCATTGAGCCTTTTATAAAGATCATATGTCAGCAAAATAGGATATTTTACATCAGTGAGAAAGGGGGATTAGATCAGATGGCAGAGGGCTCGCTTAGCATGTGAGAAGTAGCGGGATCGATGCCCGCATCCTCCACAGGATGCTCTTCTGAAGGAATAATTTTGGTATGTAGTAAAAATTATACATAATATACCTATTTATTTCTGACTGACACTAGGCAGGAAAATGGAAGTCCTTATTAGTTAAAAACCTAACGTAATAGGCCTCAAGCCCCCATTAAAAGAGCCGCACTAAAATGGGACATATGAAGGTCATACGATGGTCATATGAAGGAAGTATTTTTGGTATATTGTAAAAATGATGTATAATATACCTATTTATTTCTGACTGACACTAGGCAGGAACATGGAAGTCCTTATTAGTTAAAACCTATCGTAATAGGCCTCAAGCCGCCATTAAAAGAGCCGCACAAATTGGGACAAACCTCAGGAAAAACTGAAAAAATAACGTTTTGTTTATTTCTAAAATTCAAAGTACAATAATATGTTCAATCCAACAACATGACAGCAGCACAAACGACTCCCATAAATGATAGATCAACTCCAACTCCAACTCCAACTCCAAATCCAACTTCCACTAAGATCCTCCTTCAAAAATTGTAACGGTGCGGATGGTATCAGAGTCATGTGGGGGATTAGCTCAGATGGTAGAGCGCTCGCTTAGCATGCGAGAAGTAGCGGGATCGATGCCCGCATCCTCCAATGACTTTTAAAAAGCCAGAGTAACTGACCGACCTCTTTAATGTGCGTCTCGTTTGCACTGTCAACTGCTTGTTACAACATGTCCCAGATACTCCAGCATCTGTAGATTTAAATGTAATGTGTCCAGTAATGCAGACAGTGCATCTCTTCTTGCCTTTATCCTTCTCAATCCCATTGAGCCTTTTATAAAGATCATATGTCAGCAAAATAGGGTATTTTACATCAGTGAGAAAGGGGGATTAGATCAGATGGCAGAGGGCTCGCTTAGCATGTGAGAAGTAGCGGGATCGATGCCCGCATCCTCCACAGGATGCTCTTCTGAAGGAATAATTTTGGTATGTAGTAAAAATTATACATAATATACCTATTTATTTCTGACTGACACTAGGCAGGAAAATGGAAGTCCTTATTAGTTAAAAACCTAACGTAATAGGCCTCAAGCCCCCATTAAAAGAGCCGCACTAAAATGGGACATATGAAGGTCATACGATGGTCATATGAAGGAAGTATTTTTGGTATATTGTAAAAATGATGTATAATATACCTATTTATTTCTGACTGACACTAGGCAGGAACATGGAAGTCCTTATTAGTTAAAACCTATCGTAATAGGCCTCAAGCCGCCATTAAAAGAGCTGCACAAATTGGGACAAACCTCAGGAAAAACTGAAAAAAAAACGTTTTGTTTATTTCTAAAATTCAAAGTACAATAATATGTTCAATCCAACAACATGACAGCAGCACAAACGACTCCCATAAATGATAGATCAACTCCAACTCCAACTCCAACTCCAACTCCAAATCCAACTTCCACTAAGATCCTCCTTCAAAAATTGTAACAGTGTGGATGGTATCAAAGTCAAGTGGGGGATTAGCTCAGATGGTAGAGCGCTCGCTTAGCATGCGAGAAGTAGCGGGATCGATGCCCGCATCCTCCAATGACATTTAAAAAGCCAGAGTAACTGACCGACCTCTTTAATGTGCGTCTCGTTTGCACTGTCAACTGCTTGTTACAACATGTCCCAGATACTCCAGCATCTATTTGTAGATTTAAATGTAATGTGTCCAGTAATGCAGACAGGGCGTCTCTTCTTGCCTTTATCCTTCTCAATCCCATTGAGCCTTTTATAAAGATCATATGTCAGCAAAATAGGATATTTTACATCAGTGAGAAAGGGGGATTAGATCAGATGGCAGAGGGCTCGCTTAGCATGTGAGAAGTAGCGGGATCGATGCCCGCATCCTTCACAGGATGGTCTTCTGAAGGAATAATTTTGGTATATTGTAAAAATGATACGTAATATACCTATTTATTCCTGACTGACACTAGGCAGGAAAATGGAAGTCCTTATTAGTTAAAACCTAACGTAATAGGCCTCAAGCCCCCATTAAAAGAGCCGCACTAAAATGGGACATATGAAGGTCATACGATGGTCATATCAAGGAAGTGTTTTTGGTACATTGTAAAAATGATACATAATATACCTATTTATTTCTGACTGACACTAGGCAGGAAAATTGCATTTTTTATTAGTTAAAACCTAACGTAATAGGCCTCAAGCCCCCATTAAAAGAGCCGCACAAATTGGGACAAACCTCAGGAAAAACTGAAAAAAAACCTTTTTGTTTATTTCTAAAATTCAAAGTACAATAATATGTTCAATCCAACAACATGACAGTAGCACAAACGACTCCCATAAATGATAGATCAACTCCAACTCAAACTCCAACTTCCACTAAGATCCTACTTAAAAAAATTCTAAGGGTGCGGATAGTATCAGAGTCTGGTGGGGGATTGGCTCAGATGGTAGAGCACTTGCTTAGCATGCGAGAAGTAGCGGGATCGATGCCCGGATTGCCCGCATCCTCCAATAAATTTTAAAAGGCCAGAGTAACTGACCGACCTCATTTATGTGCGTCTCGTTTGCACTGTCAACTGCTTGTTACAACATGTCCCAGATACTCCAGCATCTATTTGTAGATTTAAATGTAATGTGTCCAGTAATGCAGACAGGGCGTCTCTTCTTGCCTTTATCCTTCTCAATCCCATTGAGCCTTTTATAAAGATCATATGTCAGCAAAATAGGATATTTTACATCAGTGAGAAAGGGGGATTAGATCAGATGGCAGAGGGCTCGCTTAGCATGTGAGAAGTAGCGGGATCGATGCCCGCATCCTCCACAGGATGCTCTTCTGAAGGAATAATTTTGGTATGTAGTAAAAATTATACATAATATACCTATTTATTTCTGACTGACACTAGGCAGGAAAATGGAAGTCCTTATTAGTTAAAAACCTAACGTAATAGGCCTCAAGCCCCCATTAAAAGAGCTGCACTAAAATGGGACATATGAAGGTCATACGATGGTCATATGAAGGAAGTATTTTTGGTATATTGTAAAAATGATGTATAATATACCTATTTATTTCTGACTGACACTAGGCAGGAACATGGAAGTCCTTATTAGTTAAAACCTATCGTAATAGGCCTCAAGCCGCCATTAAAAGAGCCGCACAAATTGGGACAAACCTCAGGAAAAACTGAAAAAATAACGTTTTGTTTATTTCTAAAATTCAAAGTACAATAATATGTTCAATCCAACAACATGACAGCAGCACAAACGACTCCCATAAATGATAGATCAACTCCAACTCCAACTCCAACTCCAAATCCAACTTCCACTAAGATCCTCCTTCAAAAATTGTAACGGTGCGGATGGTATCAGAGTCTTGTGGGGGATTAGCTCAGATGGTAGAGCGCTCGCTTAGCATGCGAGAAGTAGCGGGATCGATGCCCGCATCCTCCAATGACTTTTAAAAAGCCAGAGTAACTGACCGACCTCTTTAATGTGCGTCTCGTTTGCACTGTCAACTGCTTGTTACAACATGTCCCAGATACTCCAGCATCTGTAGATTTAAATGTAATGTGTCCAGTAATGCAGACAGTGCATCTCTTCTTGCCTTTATCCTTCTCAATCCCATTGAGCCTTTTATAAAGATCATATGTCAGCAAAATAGGGTATTTTACATCAGTGAGAAAGGGGGATTAGATCAGATGGCAGAGGGCTCGCTTAGCATGTGAGAAGTAGCGGGATCGATGCCCGCATCCTCCACAGGATGCTCTTCTGAAGGAATAATTTTGGTATGTAGTAAAAATTATACATAATATACCTATTTATTTCTGACTGACACTAGGCAGGAAAATGGAAGTCCTTATTAGTTAAAAACCTAACGTAATAGGCCTCAAGCCCCCATTAAAAGAGCCGCACTAAAATGGGACATATGAAGGTCATACGATGGTCATATGAAGGAAGTATTTTTGGTATATTGTAAAAATGATGTATAATATACCTATTTATTTCTGACTGACACTAGGCAGGAACATGGAAGTCCTTATTAGTTAAAACCTATCGTAATAGGCCTCAAGCCGCCATTAAAAGAGCTGCACAAATTGGGACAAACCTCAGGAAAAACTGAAAAAAAAACGTTTTGTTTATTTCTAAAATTCAAAGTACAATAATATGTTCAATCCAACAACATGACAGCAGCACAAACGACTCCCATAAATGATAGATCAACTCCAACTCCAACTCCAACTCCAACTCCAAATCCAACTTCCACTAAGATCCTCCTTCAAAAATTGTAACAGTGTGGATGGTATCAAAGTCAAGTGGGGGATTAGCTCAGATGGTAGAGCGCTCGCTTAGCATGCGAGAAGTAGCGGGATCGATGCCCGCATCCTCCAATGACATTTAAAAAGCCAGAGTAACTGACCGACCTCTTTAATGTGCGTCTCGTTTGCACTGTCAACTGCTTGTTACAACATGTCCCAGATACTCCAGCATCTATTTGTAGATTTAAATGTAATGTGTCCAGTAATGCAGACAGGGCGTCTCTTCTTGCCTTTATCCTTCTCAATCCCATTGAGCCTTTTATAAAGATCATATGTCAGCAAAATAGGATATTTTACATCAGTGAGAAAGGGGGATTAGATCAGATGGCAGAGGGCTCGCTTAGCATGTGAGAAGTAGCGGGATCGATGCCCGCATCCTCCACAGGATGCTCTTCTGAAGGAATAATTTTGGTATGTAGTAAAAATTATACATAATATACCTATTTATTTCTGACTGACACTAGGCAGGAAAATGGAAGTCCTTATTAGTTAAAAACCTAACGTAATAGGCCTCAAGCCCCCATTAAAAGAGCCGCACTAAAATGGGACATATGAAGGTCATACGATGGTCATATGAAGGAAGTATTTTTGGTATATTGTAAAAATGATGTATAATATACCTATTTATTTCTGACTGACACTAGGCAGGAACATGGAAGTCCTTATTAGTTAAAACCTATCGTAATAGGCCTCAAGCCGCCATTAAAAGAGCCGCACAAATTGGGACAAACCTCAGGAAAAACTGAAAAAATAACGTTTTGTTTATTTCTAAAATTCAAAGTACAATAATATGTTCAATCCAACAACATGACAGCAGCACAAACGACTCCCATAAATGATAGATCAACTCCAACTCCAACTCCAACTCCAAATCCAACTTCCACTAAGATCCTCCTTCAAAAATTGTAACGGTGCGGATGGTATCAGAGTCATGTGGGGGATTAGCTCAGATGGTAGAGCGCTCGCTTAGCATGCGAGAAGTAGCGGGATCGATGCCCGCATCCTCCAATGACTTTTAAAAAGCCAGAGTAACTGACCGACCTCTTTAATGTGCGTCTCGTTTGCACTGTCAACTGCTTGTTACAACATGTCCCAGATACTCCAGCATCTGTAGATTTAAATGTAATGTGTCCAGTAATGCAGACAGTGCATCTCTTCTTGCCTTTATCCTTCTCAATCCCATTGAGCCTTTTATAAAGATCATATGTCAGCAAAATAGGGTATTTTACATCAGTGAGAAAGGGGGATTAGATCAGATGGCAGAGGGCTCGCTTAGCATGTGAGAAGTAGCGGGATCGATGCCCGCATCCTCCACAGGTTGCTCTTCTGAAGGAATAATTTTGGTATGTAGTAAAAATTATACATAATATACCTATTTATTTCTGACTGACACTAGGCAGGAAAATGGAAGTCCTTATTAGTTAAAAACCTAACGTAATAGGCCTCAAGCCCCCATTAAAAGAGCCGCACTAAAATGGGACATATGAAGGTCATACGATGGTCATATGAAGGAAGTATTTTTGGTATATTGTAAAAATGATGTATAATATACCTATTTATTTCTGACTGACACTAGGCAGGAACATGGAAGTCCTTATTAGTTAAAACCTATCGTAATAGGCCTCAAGCCGCCATTAAAAGAGCTGCACAAATTGGGACAAACCTCAGGAAAAACTGAAAAAAAAACGTTTTGTTTATTTCTAAAATTCAAAGTACAATAATATGTTCAATCCAACAACATGACAGCAGCACAAACGACTCCCATAAATGATAGATCAACTCCAACTCCAACTCCAACTCCAACTCCAACTCCAAATCCAACTTCCACTAAGATCCTCCTTCAAAAATTGTAACAGTGTGGATGGTATCAAAGTCAAGTGGGGGATTAGCTCAGATGGTAGAGCGCTCGCTTAGCATGCGAGAAGTAGCGGGATCGATGCCCGCATCCTCCAATGACATTTAAAAAGCCAGAGTAACTGACCGACCTCTTTAATGTGCGTCTCGTTTGCACTGTCAACTGCTTGTTACAACATGTCCCAGATACTCCAGCATCTATTTGTAGATTTAAATGTACCGTGTCCAGTAATGCAGACAGGGCGTCTCTTCTTGCCTTTATCCTTCTCAATCCCATTGAGCCTTTTATAAAGATCATATGTCAGCAAAATAGGATATTTTACATCAGTGAGAAAGGGGGATTAGATCAGATGGCAGAGGGCTCGCTTAGCATGTGAGAAGTAGCGGGATCGATGCCCGCATCCTCCACAGGATGCTCTTCTGAAGGAATAATTTTGGTATGTAGTAAAAATTATACATAATATACCTATTTATTTCTGACTGACACTAGGCAGGAAAATGGAAGTCCTTAT
Source organism: Gadus macrocephalus (assembly GCF_031168955.1). Taxonomy (NCBI): domain Eukaryota; kingdom Metazoa; phylum Chordata; class Actinopteri; order Gadiformes; family Gadidae; genus Gadus; species Gadus macrocephalus. The sequence goes on along the minus strand of NC_082391.1, from coordinate 5,620,391 downwards.
TAGTTAAAAACCTAACGTAATAGGCCTCAAGCCCCCATTAAAAGAGCCGCACTAAAATGGGACATATGAAGGTCATACGATGGTCATATGAAGGAAGTATTTTTGGTATATTGTAAAAATGATGTATAATATACCTATTTATTTCTGACTGACACTAGGCAGGAACATGGAAGTCCTTATTAGTTAAAACCTATCGTAATAGGCCTCAAGCCGCCATTAAAAGAGCTGCACAAATTGGGACAAACCTCAGGAAAAACTGAAAAAAAACCGTTTTGTTTATTTCTAAAATTCAAAGTACAATAATATGTTCAATCCAACAACATGACAGCAGCACAAACGACTCCCATAAATGATAGATCAACTCCAACTCCAACTCCAACTCCAACTCCAAATCCAACTTCCACTAAGATCCTCCTTCAAAAATTGTAACAGTGTGGATGGTATCAAAGTCAAGTGGGGGATTAGCTCAGATGGTAGAGCGCTCGCTTAGCATGCGAGAAGTAGCGGGATCGATGCCCGCATCCTCCAATGACATTTAAAAAGCCAGAGTAACTGACCGACCTCTTTAATGTGCGTCTCGTTTGCACTGTCAACTGCTTGTTACAACATGTCCCAGATACTCCAGCATCTATTTGTAGATTTAAATGTACCGTGTCCAGTAATGCAGACAGGGTGTCTCTTCTTGCCTTTATCCTTCTCAATCCCATTGAGCCTTTTATAAAGATCATATGTCAGCAAAATAGGATATTTTACATCAGTGAGAAAGGGGGATTAGATCAGATGGCAGAGGGCTCGCTTAGCATGTGAGAAGTAGCGGGATCGATGCCCGCATCCTTCACAGGATGGTCTTCTGAAGGAATAATTTTGGTATATTGTAAAAATGATACGTAATATACCTATTTATTCCTGACTGACACTAGGCAGGAAAATGGAAGTCCTTATTAGTTAAAACCTAACGTAATAGGCCTCAAGCCCCCATTAAAAGAGCCGCACAAATTGGGACAAACCTCAGGAAAAACTGAAAAAAAACCTTTTTGTTTATTTCTAAAATTCAAAGTACAGTAATATGTTCAATCCAACAACATGACAGTAGCACAAACGACTCCCATAAATGATAGATCAACTCCAACTCCAACTCCAACTTCCACTAAGATCCTAGTTAAAAAAATTCTGACGTGCGGATGGTATCAGAGTCAGGTGGGGGATTAGCTCAGATGGTAGAGCGCTCGCTTAGCATGCGAGAAGTTGTGGGATCGATGCCGGCATCCTCCAATATGTTATAAAAGGCCAGTGTAACTGACCGACCTCATTAATGTGCGTCTCGTTTGCACTGTCAACTGCATGTTACAACATGTCCCAGATACTCCAGCATCTACTTCTATATTTAAGTGTAACGTGTCCAGTAATGCAGACAGGGCGTCTCTTTTTGCCATTATCCTTCTCAATCCCATTGAGCCTTTTATAAAGATCATATGTCAGGAAAATAGGATATTTTACATCAGTGAGAAAGGGGGATTAGATCAGATGGCAGAGGGCTGGCTTAGCATGTGAGAAGTAGCGGGATCGATGCCTGCATCCTCCACAGGATGGTCATCTGAAGAAATATATTTGGTATAGTGTAGAAATTATATATAATATACCTATTTATTTCTGACTGACACTAGGCAGGAAAATGGAAGTCCTTATTAGTTAAAACCTAACGTAATAGGCCTCAAGCCCCCATTAAAAGAGCCGCACTAAAATGGGACAGATGAGGGTCATACGATGGTCATATTTTTCTTTCCTTTTTTTTTGCTTCTGTTGAGATCAACACGGCCGCCGAACGTACTGCAGGCCACCGGACTGGTTTCACCAGTCTATAATGCTGTTCCTATTCTGCGTTGTATGGTATCCCTTGACAGGAGGTTTGTCCGGGATTTCATGGAGGAATTTCCCCTATTTTTAACATTTATAGACCTCTGCCTGTGTTGCTGAGGTCACGGAGTGGGGGAGAATGTTCCATAGTCTCCCAGCATGGACAGCAAAGGAGGAGTCATATAGGCTCACAGCGGACAGAGGAGCATGCTTGTTGAAGGCGGGAATTTTGACCTTTCCAAGCCGCATATTGTCGGTGAACTGCATCCCGATGTCATTGGGTGTGGTTTCGTTGAGGATCTTCCAGACATGAATGATCATATATCTCTCTCTTCTGCGCTGCAGGGATAGAAGGTTCAGCGCAGAGAGTCTCTCCCAGTAGTCAAGGTCCCCTGTTCCAGCGATGCGCCGGGTGAAGTTGCGCTGGACATCCTCGATTGTCTGGATGTCTGACACCTTTACAGGGTTCCAAAGGGGGCAGCAGTATTCTACCCTGCTTCGGATTAGTGACTTGTAAAGTTGAAGCATGACAGGTTTGGAGCGGTCTTTGAAGACTCCAAGAACCCATGAAGCAGTCTTTATAGCACCAGCCACCATCTTGTTGATGTGAGGGGTCCATTTATAGTCGGATGACAGTTCTACACCGAGATCTCTTGCAGACTTTTGGGGTTTAAGGATGTGCCCACTTGGTGTGGCGTACTCCGAGAGATGTGATGTAAAGGGAAGCTCGTCAAGCATGGTAGATTTGTTTGTCCTGTACCGAAGCAACATGAACTTGTCCTGGTGTTGTTCTTCTTGGACCATTCAATTATGCTGTCAAGGTCTTCTTGGACAATCTCTGCGTCCTCGGAGATGTTGATTTTTCTCTGGATCTTGGTGTCATCTGCAAAACTACCAGGGTCGCAGTTCTTAACAACTTTGTGGAGGTTGTTGATATATATGATAAACAGGATCGGTCCTAGTACCGAGCCCTGTGGGACACCGCTGATAACAGGTTTAGGATCGGAGTGGTGACCGTCGACTACCACGGTCTGAGTCCTAGTTGAGAGAAAGGCTTTGATACGCTCGTAGAGGTTACCTCGGATGCCGTAGTTGTGAAGCTTCTGCAGTAGGATGTTGTGATCCACCTTGTCGAAGGCTTTGGCGAAGTCGAGGTATATCACATCGGTTTCGAAGCCTTCTTTGAGGTTGCGAAGTATGCTGTCGTAGTGCTGTAGGAGTTGGGTCAGACAGCTGCGTCCCTTCCGGAAGCCATGTTGGGTAAGGGATAGCAGTTTGTTGCTCTCTAGAAAATCAACCAACTGGGTCCTAATCACACGCTCAAATATCTTTGTGACATGGGATGTGAGAGAGATCGGCCTGTAGTTGGCTGGGTCAGTTTTATTTCCCTTCTTGTAGATCGGGGTAATATACTGTGCTTTGAGGTCCTGGGGGATTTCTCCAGTATTCATTGACCATTTCCAGAGTATGGTCAAGGGAACACTGATCTCATGCTTGCAGCTCTTGAGGGTCTTTGCCGGGACATCTTCATGTCCTGTGGCAGCGTAGTTGTCGAGCTCATCAATCGCTAGCTCAATGTCTTCTTTGGTGAAGTTGATGTCAGCAATGGTTGCACCTGGATCACCTTGAGGGGTGTCTGGGTCACTGAAGGCAGAGTAAAACTGATTAGTTTTGATGGTATCGACAGCCCTTTGCTCCCTGATATGGAGCTCTTCAAGGATCGTATCATGAAGGTCAATCTGGAGAAGGCTGATGTTGTCCTTCAGCTTCTGGAGTTCAGGAGAAGCTGGATGGTGCGTTTCCAGACATTGTAGGCGAGCTTTAATCTTGCAGCTTTTCTGGTAGAATAATGACCTGTTACGGCTAGGTTTTCTTTTGGTCTGCTCCTGAGGCTGGTTCTTCTGGGGGCAGTGTATAATGCAGAGCTGGAGCACTGTGAGCCTGATGAGTTCTGCAAATGATGCTCCTTGGTCATCCCTGGGGCGGTGGGAGTATAGTTCCACCCAGTTTATATCTCCCATCTGATCTTTGAGGGCTTCTGTGTCTGCTTCGTGGATGTTGAGAGAGTGGAACGAGAATCTTTCAAACTTTTTGGGAGGAGCGGTCTTAGTGCTACCAAGGACGTCGTATCCCATTCTGACCTCTACTAGTTTGTGGTCAGAGGGAGAGGTTTTTGATGAGGACACTTCTATGATGCTGTTGGTGTCGTTGGTGATCACGAGGTCAAGCACGTTGTCGAGGTGAGTTCCACAGTCGACAATCTGTGACAGGAAGTTACTGGAGAGGAAGTCTAGGAGTAGGTCGCATGATGCAGCGCTCTCAGCGCCGAGGGATTTAGCATACGACATAGATTTCCAGTCTATGTTAGGGAAGTTGAAGTCGCCTGTTATATAGATCGTTGAGACTTCACTCTGGATATCGTCAAGGTAGGTTTGGAGATGAGTCATCATCTTGGAGAAGCTCTTGAGGCTTGCGGTAGGAGGACGGTAGATAGATGCGACTATGTAGTGTATGGATTCAATAGCGCATTTAACTGACTGGCAGATACCGTCATCAAAGGTCTGGACATCTGATGTGAGGAGGGAGTCGTGGACATACAGCATGGTGCCACCCCCTGTTCTGGACGCTCTGTCGCATCTTAGGATGTGGTAGTGTGGGATGGCAACCTGTGCATCGTGGATGTAGCTTTTGAGCCATGATTCCGATGCTGCTAGGAAGGGTACTGAGCTATCAGGACAGTTAAGTAGGGTGTCGGAGATGAATGGAATCTTCCATCTGCTCTGGCTGGTAGCCTTTGGGGACAAGCCTTGTCTGTTTAGGATGTAGAGACTTGAGTAGGTAGGTTTGTGTTGTAGCCCTGCATTGCCTGCTGGAGGAGGGATTTCATCAGGATAGGGTTGGAGCTCATGTACTGAGTCGGTGGGGAAGGCATTTGCATGGGGATCTGCTCTTGGGGGATGGGAGGTAGAAGGTAGTGCCACAACTGTTGGTGGCACTGGGGGGGTCCAGGTAGGGTTTGTCGCTGGCGTTCGGCCCTCATCTCCGTCAGCTGTATCTGCATCTCTTGTTGCTGGTCTCGCATCTGGTCGAGGATCTGGGGGAGTCGGGATAAAAAAGACGTGTCGATAGCATTTGCTTCTGCACATCTTTCTGGAGCAGCAGCTGTGAGAGGCGGAGCTTGCTGCCATCGAGATCTTGGTTCTCGGACTGATGGTGTCCCTAGTAGGGGTGGTCTTGAGCTCGCACTCAGTGCCCGCTGCCTGTTTGTAGGCGGAGGCATCTGGCGGGGATGATCGCCTCCATGGCGTCTAGCTGGATCTTGTCTCTGTGGTCGAGGTGCATTTGATTCATATTTCTTCGTGTTTTGCAGGTGGGCAAACCTACATCCCTGCACAGTACAAACCCGACGTTTGACTGAGTGTCTGCACAGTACAGGATGGTAGAATTGACAGTTTCTTCCTCTACTACATCCGACTCTGGTGTCGGTGCCATGCCTCATGTAGTTTATGCAGCGAGGAGTGTGAAGCTTCGTACATGGATATGAAGGAAGTATTTTTGGTATATTGTAAAAATGATACATAATATACCTATATAAATATATAATATTTATTTCTGACTGACACTGGGCAGGAACATGGAATTTCTTATTAGTTAAACTTAGTGGAACTCCAACTTCCACTAAGATCCTCCTTAAAAAAAATTGGAACTGTGCGGATGGTATCAGAGTCAGGTGGGGGATTAGCTCAGATGGTAGAGCGCTCGCTTAGCATGCGAGAAGTAGCGGGATCGATGCCCGCATCCTCCAATATTTTTTAAAAAGCCAGAGTAACTGACCGACCTCATTAATGTGCGTCTCATTTGCACTGTCAACTGCTTGTTACAACATGTCCCAGATACTCCAGCATCTATTTGTAGATTTAAATGTAATGTGTCCGGTAATGCAGACTGGGCGTCTCTTCATCCCATTGCCTTTATCCTTCTCAATCCCATTGAGCCTTTTATAAAGATCATATGGGACAGTAGCGGGATCCATGCTCGCATCCTCCATTTGTTTACCTGCAGAAAATGAAGGCGCCGTTCAGTGCCATGTTCAGCCGCATGTCTTATCAGTCTCCTTCATATATGGGATACATCCAATATTCGGGGAAATGTTAAATCAACAGCACAGAGCTACCGCATTGTTCATATCTACAAGTTGACTATGTGTCAATATTTGTTTCATAACTAGAAATACAAAAAAATTTCAATGTCGTCATAATTGTATTAACCTTATGCTGTAATTTAAAAAGTAAGGCAACTCTTTTTCAATGTTCAAAGAAGGATCACGATTCCAAAGTTAGAGAGTCATGAAAATTCAGTACTACGTGTTAAACGACAGGGGGATTAGCTCAGATGGTAGAGCGCTCGCTTAGCATGCGAGAAGTAGCGGGATCGATGCCCGCATCCTCCATATTTTTTCCCTTAGAAAATCGGCATTATTGTTCACCAAGATGTCGGATAGTGTAATGTTCATTTATAGGCTAATTATTTTCCAAGTCACGTTCATCTATACAGGTTTATCTCAATAAATTTGAATTTTAGCAAAAAAGTTCATTAATTTAAATTCTTCAATTAAACAGTGAAAATCATACATTATATAGAGTCTTTACACCCAAAGTGAAATATTTCAAGCGTTTATTCGACTTAACATGGATGATTATGGTTTACAACTGATGAAATCAATCAATCCTATGGCCAGATCATGTTCATATGTGGCCGGATTCTTCTCTTTCCTAGTCACGTTACTGGTGCATAATACATTTGAAAACTGTAGCGTCACTGCGCTGGGTCGCTACAACACTATGGAAAAAATTATTGATTTAAATTATTCAATTTAAAAGTCAAACTCATATTATATAGATTTATTAAAGCTAAAGTGAAAGAATTCAAGCACGTCTCAGAAAATGTGAATATTACGTTCCAGTAGGGCCGGTCGATCACAATGGAGAAACGATGGGAAACAATAAATATCAGCCATATAATGATAGTGATCTAGAAACAGAGTATTAGTGTTGGTGACAGTTTGGCAAAGTGTCGAGCATGTCAAGTGTAGCCTACATGAGTAGACGCAAAGCATAAATCCCTCTGCACACTTTGGCCCAGAAGCAGTCAAGAGCTATAACGTTGTAATCTATTTAAGCTATTAAGCTGTTTATTGAGCAGATCACACGTGCATTGTTTTATATTTCCTACTAATTCCAATATGTAGTTATATGTAAATATAGACAAAGGACTGTCATATCAAAACACATGGCAACGTTACTACCAAGAAACGACACATTACAACAACGGTAATGAACAACAACGTTACCGTTTGCAAGCAATCGGCAATGTCAACACCAACGGATGCAGCAGAAAATTTGTCAGATAACGGTAGGCCTACATCACGTCTAAAAAAGCACATCTTACCTTTAATGAGAAATTGATGAATTCCGCGAAACAACGTGATTGGTTAAAAGTAAGCCGGAAGAATCGTGATTGCCTAATGTTGGGCTTACTTTGGGCTTACTTTGGGCTTACTTTGGCGGAACTGGCAGAACACAGTAATGCAGGAGGAAGGGAGCCAATTTTTGAGCCCCACACGCATGTGAAAAACACGGGAAATAAATACGGGAAAATATAGAATGAAGCAATAACATACAGGCCTATTTTGCCGTGCAGAAATATTCAGGCGATATCACTGTGCATTATTTGACGTTTCGAGTTATGTTCTTCCATTTCACCTGCCGTGAGTGGGATTCGATCCAGCGAGCTGCACAAGAAGCGATCTGTACATCAATACAATTAATCAATACACCCAATGACTTAAAGGACAATTCCGGTATTTTGAACATTGAGCCCCCTTTCTGGTTTGTTTATGATGAAATAGAGTGGGTGACACCGAAATTTTAACTATTAGTCCTTTCTCGGGTATTTGGCTCATTTTGAATCGCTCCTGCCTGCTTCACAATGGTTGTCTGTGTGCATACACAAACCTGTCATCCCAGCAACCCTAAACGTTCGTTTTCGAAAATGTGCAAGTAACCGAGTGGTTAGTGGCATTTGTGAAGTTTAAAAAAAAAATATCGGCGCAATATATGGTTTATATCCGTGTTAGTTGCTAATTGGAACTATTTTTTCAGATACCTCACAACCGCATATAAACTTCCGCTCGCTGTGTAACCAGCTGTGTAACCATGGTTACACAGCTGGTTACACAGTTCGACCACCTGTTGACGACAATATTCCAGAGGAAGAAGAAGCATAATAATAATATATATAGGTCTATATGTATATATATATATATATATATATATAACTAATATAATATATAATAATAATAAGAAGAAGACGTTCAACTTCATTTTCTGTCGAGTTCAAAACCAAGGCATCAGCTGTGGTTACCGTGCAGTCGATTATGGGAAGAATTTGTGCGGTCAGAAACTGCGGGAAGATCTCTAGAAAAAGGAGTTGTCATCGGCTTCCTCTCAACACACCTAAAAGTCATAGAGTCAGAAAGTTGTGGCTTTCATTCCTCGGGTTCGACATAAACACCCCAGTAAATGTACTTCGGGAAGCCGACCATCGCGTTTGCGCCTTTCACTTTCGGCCTGAGGACTACCTGAAATCAACAAGTCATCGAAAGAAGTGTCCGAAGAGACTGCATCTGAAAAGGGCAGCTGTACCGACGCTTTGTGGACCAACGCTAGACGAAAAAGACCTCGGGGTAAGCTAGATCATGTACAACGTTATGTTTATGATTAGTTTAGGTTGAACATCTGACTCGAACTGAAGGTTACACGGACCAAAACAGCGAGTTCGTTGTTGCTGCTTGATGTTTTTGACGATGATTCTGAAGTTAGTCTATAGGCCTACTAGTATTTTGACCTAGAATAGCGTTTTTAAAATGTTTTTTTGATCGTAACGTCTCCTAAAGAGAGCTGATGGGGTATCCACAGAGGTTAGATCAGACATGGGCATCATACGGCCGTGATTTTGGCCGTGATATATAATATATAGATATCTATAGCCCATATTATATATCTTATATTATTATATATGCGACCATGCATAACATAATCGCTTGAACCACCGTTCAAATGGCAGTCTGAGCCATAACAACAATATTTGTGTCAGTAATGTTGATGAGATGTTGTGTTTTGCAACTTGTTACAGGCTGTTGGCGGTGTGGTGGACCAGCCTTCTACCTCCAGCATATCCTTGGTCCTCACCAGTCCACAGCCACGGCCTCACCAATCCAATAAATCCCCAAGGAAGTCCTTATCTGGCAGTTACCTTGCTTTCCCTGTGATCAGGGAGAGGCTCTCACTATCTGTAAGTTATATTGTTACTATATTGTTACCTTACTTGTGGTGATACAATGTTTATTAGGTGAGTGCTGCATGCAGCGCTCAACTATTGTATCTTCTTTCTTTCTTTCTTTCTTTCTTTCTTTCTTTCTTTCTTTCTTTCACACACACACACACACACACACACACTTATTTTACATTTCTGCATTTTTAGCAATGCTTTGCGCTTTTCATTCAGCTGTCACTCTATTTGTTTTCAACCATTTCCATTTTCTCAAATGTTTACATTGTTTACTCCATTTAGACTTTTGAACTTTTGTTCAAACCCCATCACTTGATTTAAGACATACGTTTCTTTATGTCTTAAATAATCTATGTGGCTTTATTAAAACATATTTTCAACCTCACTTTGCACTACAGCACATTTTCTGCAGGAAATGCATTTTCTAGTTATCACTATAATTGTAAGTATTCCTTTGCTTCACTTTTCAACAGCCAGATGATTGTGAAACTGAGATGCTTCAAATGGACACAAGCATTTCCTCAGTCATTGAGGATGACCCAAAAGACATGAGCTTCAGCCTCAGTCAACAGTCAAGTTCAAGTGAAACCTCCAGTTCAAGTGCCTCAGAAGAGCAAGGGGAGTGGGATGAAAGAAAATGGATTGTGAACGAGTCTAGCATCATGCAACTGTTTAGAACATGCCATATATGTGCCGCACAAATCACTGATAAAAAAGTGACAACTACAGGCAGCCAACTAAAGATTGAATGGACATGTTTGAATAATCATCATGGCAAGTGGGCATCATGTCCTGATGCAAGAGGAATGGCACAGAATAACTTGCTTGTTTCTGCTGCTACGCTTTTCTCTGGAACAACTTTCACTGAAGTACACGAGTGGGCCAGCATCCTAAACTTGCAACTCTTGAAGAAATCGCAGTACTACTCCATCCAATCCGACTACCTTATTCCAGTAGTACACTTTGCATACAAGGATCATCATGAGAATCTCATTAGGCGACTTATTAGACAAAAGGCTGAAGGCGAGTCCATAGAGCTGTGTGGAGATGCCAGGTCTGACTCACCAGGTGAGTGTGTTTTTTTTCTTTAATACAATAACATGGAGGTATGGATTGTAAGACTGTTGGAAATGTTTTCCTCTGGATAGTAAGGAGGACTCACATGTTGTCACGCTATTACATTCTACAGGCTACAGCTGCAAGTATTCCACCTATTCGTTTCAGCTTCTATCCAGTAATGAGATCATTCACTTTCAACTACTACAGGTAAAACTAAAATGCTGCTTGTCCGATTTGTGAAACTATACTCTGGGTGACAGAGTATAGATAAAGCATTATTCAGTGGGTGTATTGTATTTGTTTTTTTGCTATTGCTAATTCATTCATTTCTATTCTCTTTCGTCAATAGGTAACGGAAGCTAGCAGTTCAGTTGCCATGGAGTCCCAAGGCTGTAGGAGGGGCCTCAACCATCTCATTTTCAATGAAGGAGTAGATATAGACCTCATCACTACAGACCGGGCCACATCAGTTCGGAAAATAATGAGGGAGGAATTCCAGAATGTTCACCATGAATTTGATCCTTGGCATGTATCAAAAGGTAAATAGTTGTATCAAAACAATGTAAATTGTGATTGACTCAATGACTCATCAAATCATAACCTGATAGACCTTCCATGTATCAAGACCACATATCTTGTACTGTGAAGGAGAACCTTCACATTTGGCTCACCCACATTTGTGGTAATGTGTTTCATTACTATTACACAGGCATAAAGAAAAAACTGGTAGCACTCGCCAACAAAAAGGAAAATCAGGTCCTGCAGGGCTGGATTCGGGCGATCCTCAATCACTTTTGGTTCTCATGCTCATCTTGTGGTGAGAGTGCTGAGGTAATAACCCCAATGCATAAAGAATGTATAAAGATTGCACTGAAATCCCGTCAGAAGATTATCAAATAGTCTTGAAATGTAATATATTCTGTAGGAACTGAAGCGACGGTGGACCTCAGTCCTCCACCACATCTGTGGGGAGCACACATGGGAGCAAGATGGAAGAAAGTGGGCATGCCCTCACCCTGCTCTCAACCCAGATCAGCAAAGGACAAAGCGATGGCTCCAGCCAGAGTCTCAAGTGTTCAAGTCTTTACGGAATATTGTTGAAGATAAAAGACTTCTGAAAGACCTTGAGCAGATGACTCGCTTCAAACATACAGGTATATAGCATTATGAAACAGATCTATGCAACTTTTCAACCTATGTAGTCACTCTCTCAATGTCTAATGAAACACTTTAATTTACAGGATCTTTGGAAGTGTACCACAACGTTATGCTAAAATATCTGCCGAAACGACTGCATTTTCGGTACGACACCATGGTAGCCCGAACACAACTAGCCATCCTGGACAACAATTACAATGTCGGCCGACAGCAGACAGAGACTTCAGAAGGTATTGAGATTTCATAAGTAAGCCCCTAAATGTGTTTGTCACAACTTGGCTAAGAAATAATGTTCTCTGTGTAGGACTTCCAAGATACAGTATGGTGTTCCCAAAACAGAGCAAGGAATGGGTAGCCAAGAAGATCTATGAGCCTACTAGTCAGTACTTCACACAACACCTTGTGAAACTCGTGTTGGAGAGAAGGGAGGAAAGAACACCGGAAGACATTCCACATGTCCAGCGGCCTGCAAACATTGCCACTAAGGAGAGACCCCCCAAGGAAGATTTAATCAGGAAACATCAATCCAGATTCCCTCGCCACACTGATGTTTGAAAAACCAAGGATCCAGATTGTAAATTTGTTTATATGTCAGAATCAGAATCACTTTTATTACCCCTTATTGTACAGTAGGCTACACAAGAGCAAAAGTATTAGGCTTGGTTCCTCAGCATAAAGAGTGAAGTGTAGGGTGTTCAAGTGGTAGTGTTGTAAATGTGTTTGTAAATACAGTCGGCCTATGTCTACCTTTACCCATTAGGAAAACATGTTTAGGCCTACAGACACTAGTGCACTTTCTAAATAAAACTGCAACGATTTTTGAACAAAAGTTTTTTTATTGAGAAGAAATTAAAAAGTAAACGCAATGCAGTTAGGTAGGAACAGAAGGTAGGAACAGAAGGGTAAGATATACATTGGAATAAGAATAAAAATAATGAATTCAGAATAATTCCTCTATCTCACTGGGTTTAAACCCAGCATACTGTCCAGTGGGGGATGGGAACGCATTCCTAACAGCCCACACCACGCAACTGGGTAATGCAAGGCGATTTCCTCGTCCCAGTGGTTGACCTTTGAGGGCCCACTCCAGAATGACTCGATAAGCCACAAGTCGGTATTGACTGAGGGTAACAAAACATGGATAGAGCAAAGACTGGGTCAGTAACTACTAGTAATGAGACGGTGGCACCGTTTTCAAAAACATTATAGTCGAGATACATGCGAATTATACAAATTGGCATCTGAATATGAAATACATTAGGCCTACATCAATGTAGCTTACCTATCTGACAGTTGGCCATTCGGTCCTTCGGGTGTGGGGCGTTTCTTCCAGTTAATTTTAGGGACCCAGAAGAAAGTCTCCAGCACGGTTTTATTTAGGAGATGGCGCACTTCATTTAGAGAGATGCAGGGCGACACAGTCTCGTCGACCGAGACATTGAGGTTGGCCATACCAGCTGTGACGACAAGGTCCCACTCCGTGCAGCACCTACTTTCGTGCTCCGTCGGCATCTGCCTGCACTTCCCACAGGCACACCACCAATTTCCCGCGATCCTGGGGACCGCTTCAGCCGGAGCTTCAGGCGCCTCCGTAGCCCTGGCCTCCATCTCCCGTAGCTCCTCTTGGGTGTATTCTGGTTCATACAGATATCCTCTGCCGTCAAACTCAAAATCGAGTGCGTCCTCCAGAAGCCACCTTTCATATTCCATTTTCAATGATTTTCCCTAATCCGAGGTGCTCAAGTCACGGTACAAGATTTCAAACCAACGTAAACAGCCCACCTTTCCGGTTCGGCGGAGTAATATCAACGAGCAGTAATGAGTCTTCCAACTGAAATCAACTGGCGATAAATGTGCAATAAAACACGACAGAAACCATATATTGCGCCGATAATTTTTTTTTAAACTTCACAAATGCCACTAACCACTCGGTTACTTGCACATTTTCGAAAACGAACGTTTAGGGTTGCTGGGATGACAGGTTGGTGTATGCACATAGACAACCATTGTGAAGGAGGCAGGAGCGATTCAAAATGAGCCAAATACCCGAGAAAGGACTAATAGTTAAAATTTCGGTGTCACCCACTCTATTTCAGCCTAAACAAACCAGAAAGGGGGCTCAATGTTCAAAATACCGGAATTGTCCTTTAAGTTTATTTCTGTTTCTGTTAATAACAATAAAATGTGTAGTATTGTAGTATAAGTATTGTATAGGAACACAAGATGTAAAATGAACAAGTATTGTATAGGAACACAAGATGTAAAATGAACTAGTATTGTATAGGAACACAAGATGTAAAATGAACAAGTATTGTATAGGAACACAAGATGTAAAATGAACAAGTATTGTATAGGAACACAAGATGTAAAGTATTGAGAACCCACACACACGAACACACACACACACACACACACACACACACACACACACACACACACACACACACACACACACACACACACACACACACACACACACACACACACTCTGATTTAGGCCAGAGCTGATAGGCAGACCCGGGGAGAGACTCGGGCCTAAGGCCCCGTTTACACGAAGGGAAAACGCAGATATTTCCACTGTGCGTCACAGAAAACGATCATTTCTAAAAACTTTTTTATTTTTTCTGAAAACGCCGGTTATGTGTTGTCGTGTCAACGGGTCGAAACGGGGTTTTAGGTTCTGAAACGTCATATGAGCGCCCTATGTTTACAGTTTATTTGTTACAGGAAGACGCTCATGTTATTCGTTGTTGTTGATTCTGAGGATTCTGATTGGCTTGCATGGCTTTATCCTTCTCCCTACACTGCCGCCCATAGGTTTGACATAGTTATAATGGCGCTCAACGGCGTATTTACAGGGTTGCCAACAGTCACGCCCCTGGTGTGACTGTTGGCACGCTTTCACCATCAATCTCACGCTGTCACGCACACGCAAGAAATAAAAAATCCTCCTGTTCATTTTCTGCGGGAGCAGACTAGCAGCTGTAACATCTGCCTACCAACGTGACCATGGCAGTATTCTCTGATTGTTGATTCGCTGAAAACCACGCACCTGATACTAAGTTGCGTTTGAAAAGGTCAGAGAGAGTTCAGAGTGTATAGGTTCGGAGTCAGAGCCCACTGATGCGCGTTTGAAAGTTTGGATGACAATTAATCAAGGTAAGCAGATAAAGTAGCCTAACAAATCGAATAATATATTGTCTAATAGAATAGTGTACCTTGTCACTACAGACGTAGCCTTGCTTAATCAGTGTGCTGAGACAGTAAAGACTTCAACTAGTTGCAAACGTTTTCTCACGTGTGTTATGAGGGCTATGTAATTGCTAAATAAAAGGCTCATGTGCAATGAAGTTTTGTTAGATGAGCTTGCTGAAATATTTCAAAAGAAAAACGGATCATGGACATGGAGAGAAGAATCAAGCAGAGCTTCAGCAGGTAAGCTAGTCACATAACGATTTATGTTCAGTTGTTTGTTAGCAAAAATAAAAATGTTACACTAGCCTACCTTTTCATTAAAAGATGGACAGTGTGCCCTCCACCTGATACCTCACCACAACTCAAAATATGAACTTGTCTTACCAATGTTAGCACAGGAAAATCCAGGCCTACATGTAATTTTAATGGAGATGTCATGATTAGGCTACCATGTCATTAAAAGGCTGCAGGTTTTTTAACACAGCCTACCTTTTTAGATAGAGGAAAGAGTGGAGAAAGACAATGAAGAAGGGGTGGTGTTGGATGGTGAGGTGCTGGTGGAGGAGAAGGATGTGGTGGAGGAGGAGGAAGATACACGCACAGAGCCTACAGTCAAGCAGAAGAAAAGGGCAAAATCAGGGGCCGCTGCTTACAATTCCAAATTTAACAGTGCCTGGACTAAAGAGTGGCCTTTCATTAAACAGGTCACAACTGAGTTTCACTTTTGGTGTGAAGTCTGCCGGCACGAGTTAGAATACAGGCATTAAGGCAGGGCAGATGTTCAGCGGCATATCACCAGAGAGAGTCATATAAAAAAACAAGAAATCCTTGACAGTACCAACAAAATGGATAGATTTGTTTGTTCGAGGGCTGAAGAGATGAATCTGGACACTCGTGATCATTTGATTCCAATCGTATGTGTGCTTTGGCTATGCATTTGCACATATTCTACCTCAAATGTAAATTCTTTGTAAACTTTTTTTTACAGGCTAGAGGGGGAGAGGTCAAAGTGGCAGTGATGCAAACGGCGCGCTTTTTGGCGCGAGTCGCTTTTTTATCATACATTTTGGGGACCTGTGTGGTTCGTGTAGATCCGAAGTTTTTTTTGGGGGTGGGGGGGGCGGGGGGGGGGGGGTGCGTCGATCGGTGCGCGCGTACAGTACAGGTGTCAATATTCCGTAATCTGACTGACTGAGAACCCCCGGGCCTTCGAAGTAAAGAAAAGTGATTCCGGAAATGATTTTGTTAGTGAACCAATCAAAGCCCTTGTCGTCGCGTCGAAACATTGGATGCGCATGCGCACGGAAGAGCTTAGATCGGGCTCAGAAAATCAAGCCCGACCCCAAGCCCGTGCACGTTCTGTCCAAGCCCGGCCCGACCCGACACATTAATTATGAGCCCTAGCCCGATTTCAACCCGACATTTATTTTAACACATATGTAACTTAGTACACATTTGTTACTAGGCCTACTCAGCTAAATATATATGTAAGGGATAATGTATAGAACGCCGGTCATTATCGGGAAAATAAGCCCCGACAGGGCGAACAGTACACCGACTCGCAGCGAAGGCGTCTTGCTTCGCCCTGAAGGGGCTTATTTTCGAAAATGACCGGCGACGTTCTATACATGATCCCGCTTATAACACGGCTACTTGCCAAAACTAAAAAAATAACTTTACGTGGTGCGCCTTTTTACAATTTATTCGTTACCAGCATTCATTCATATTTTTTTCACAATGTCTTGCTTTTAAAAGATTTATGATGACTTTATGCTCTGTAAGGTGACCTTGGGTGCCTTGAAAGGCGCCTCTAAATTAAATGTATTATTATTATTATTATTATTATTCGTAGTGTTGATCAGCAGAGCAATAATAAATTGTCCGCAAAGACGGTGACGTCGCTTAGCAACAGAAGACACTGGGGTTAACAAGTCACCGGACTAGCTACCAAAGTGAACGGAGTGTTCCACGGCATTGAGAAGACCTGTGTAATAAAGGCCTATAATATTTCTCTTTATGGCATAGATTTCTCCTCAGATTAGGCCAATAAACCAATGATAAAAATAAAAACGCTCGATCAAAGGCCCGGCCCGAGGATAGTGGTGGGAAATATCGGAGAAGGATGCAGTTATTGTGTAGCAGGACGCAGGGTGCAAGTGCAGTTGGAAGTGGTCATGGCTAAAATTAGAAGCCACGGCTGAGGTGAATACAGTGAAGCATAACTTTCCACTGTCTGACTTTTTCAAAAAAAATTGAGAAAAAAGGATGTGCTAAATGCACACACTGCATTAAAGAAATTAATTATGCCAGCAGGGGTGTACATGCCCTGTATGCACACTGTAAGGCAGACATTCATCTGAGAAAAGTGACAACAACAATAACCACACAAAGTGTTGCACAGCTTCTCCGAAACCCTCTTCCAGAAACCCCCTAAGCAGCAGATAAGATCAGGGACAGTGCCAGGCCTATACTGCCAGTACCTGTACCTGTGATCGCATATCCAATGCAGAGGTGTGTGTTTGTGTGTGTGTGAAAATAAATTAACTTAGTTTAAAAAGGCACTTTAACTGAGTAACTAATATATTTTTTATCTTTCTAGGCATATAGCATATAGCATGGGCCTTCTCATGATAATACGATATCATGCCGTCATATTTTTTCAGACTTTGGGTAGCTCTCTCTTTTTTTGTCATACATGTGTTTGCATCCCTGAGTGACCCTGGTCAGCCACAATATTCCTATAGCCTTTGCAGACCACCTCAGCCCGCTATTTAAAGAGTGCTTTCCGGATTCTAAAATTGCCAAGATGTATTGTTCCGCAAGAACAAAGACATCACAGTAATGAGATGAATCTTTGTACCCTGCATAACCCTTGGACTGTTAAGCACTAGTCTGGCTGAACGGAAGTGGACAGCGTCTATTGCTTAGCGGCCGATTTGGCTGCGACTCCTCCCCTTCCGGTTGCTGGCGTTACCGTATTGTGCTCCCCCTCAAACTCGAAAACTAGGCAGTATGGCGAGTTTTGAAGAGGACTTTGACGGCGCTGTAAAGTTGGCATGTTTGGCTCTTTCCGTGGACACATCTCTGGACAGTATAACATTGTTTTCCAAAGAGACACATGAATAGCAGTTGGTGGTAAATGGCTATAGGCCTACAGACAAGTTTTCGAAATTGTTTGTGGAACTAGACATCCAATCTTGTTTAATTTTAATATAATATAATTACTGATTACTGACTATCTGATTTCATTACAATGGTAGGACCACAACATAGCCTATTTTGACATTACCTTGGAGACTCCGTCTGGCAGGATTCTCCCCGGGGACGATGCGTTTGCGGTCACGACTATCGCCGGATGGTGTGGATTTGGCGCATCGTTTCACTCTGACAGCGGCATGAGCGTTTGACATGGATTTAACCAATGAACCGATCCGTTCCACTTCACAATAGCTCCTACGGTATTACTTTAGTAGTGTTCTACAAGAACCACATATAAATGTTAAAACGTCGTTCGTTTTTATAGGTCCCGTGAGCTCCTCAAGGGCCAAAGTGTATGGTGGCTTGAAATCATCGTGACAAAGAATCAAACGATGTTTGTTCTTTTTATCTATAAAATTATCTCCACATAGGCGACATACATCGTTAATGGTTTTTTGTGGCGTTTGGGATTGAGCCATTTCTGACAGCCTCTGAACGTCAAGAAGTTCTGTCAAAATAATTCCCCCCCCCCGGCACTATTTTGCATGGACACAACTGCTGCTTCCCGGGCTTAGCCCCGGCCTAGACGATTGTGATTGGTTTAAAGAAATAAAAACAGGCCCGCCCAGTTTCCCCACGGATAGACGGCTCGAGGTAGCGTGGCTCCAGACCATTCTACTTGCTGTAGTTTGGTCTGGCTTTGCGAGACTAGTTGAGCACTAACTCCCAGATGTGGTGGTAGTCGCGGAGAATCTTAGACCATCTGGGGGTGGAAACTCCTGCCTTCTTGGTGGTTGTCTTGTGCAAAGTGCACAGCGTTTTGCACATGGCCTCAACCAAGCGGCTGGTGGCAGGCCACTGAGCTGGCCCCCCAGGATGTCCTATCAAGCAGCGCTTAACACTCTCCACACCCGGCGTGAATCCAGACCGCTTGGGAGCCTTAAAACGGCCATGTGGCAGTCGCTCCTGATGACGAGGCTGGTAGTTGACCCGCTTCTTGTCGCAGTCAGGGAGAGCTGTCCACAGCTGGATGACCTGGGTCACCTGCAGTTGAGTGAGGTAAGATGCCTCACGGAGACCCACCAGAAAAGCAGCGAGGTCCTGGACTTTGTCCCACCCAGCGACCCCATTCGGTCCAATGACTGCTCCCTAATAAATGGATTTATTAGTAGCAATGGTAAATGGGAAATAAAATGTAATTGAGTTTAATTTGAAATAGCCATTAAAGTGTCTTACCTGAGCCTCGTCGGACTGTGCCGACGACTCTGCCGATTGTCGACGAAAGACTGGGTATGCATACATTTTCTGAAAGAAAATAAGAAAAAATAACAACAAGTACCTGTATATTGTTACGTATTTTAAGCACATAAGCTGCCCCCACATAGCCACTAGGAAGCAGGATCGAACACACAAGCTGCATTGCCCTCACATAGCCATTAGGAAGCAGGATCGAACACATAAGCTGCAATAACTACTCCAGCCACAGATGGCAGCACCTTTAGACAGGTGAGGAGGGCGGAGCCATTTTGTCACACCGGCCACGCCCACTCCACATAGGCCACGCCCACTCGATAGAACCCAGCGCAGAGTTCAGATTGAGGCCAGAGCTGATAGGCAGACCCACGGAGAGACTCGGGCCTAAGCGCGGAGCTCGAAGTAGCTCACGGTATTTCTCTCACACGCGTTGGATACAATTCCCTCCCTTTTGCTTCATAGTTACCATACCGAAATAGGCCTACTTTAACAAATAAAGTGAGTTATGCTGCGTTCTTTGAAGAAAGTAGTCCAATCTGGATCGCTTTTAACTCACTTTATTTGTCAAGTATTTCGGTATGGTAACTACGAAGCAAAAGGAGGGGAATTGTATTGAACACGTGCGAGTGACTCCCAGCTGGCCAATACCTCTAACGCGCAAGTCTGGACTACCGGAAGTTTCTGCCAATGTTTGCTTCCGGACCTGTTTAAATACCTAGTAGGCGTGGCCTATGTGACGTATTAGCCTAGGCTTCCTCACCTGTCTAAAGGTGCTGCCTTCTGTGGATGGAGTAGCTATTGCAGCCTTCAGTAAGGTCCTGCTCCCCTTGTGGCTATGTACAGTATTTATGGCTTATATGTTCGGTCCTGCTTCCTAGTGGCTATGTGAGGGTAATACAGCTTGTGTGTTTGAATCTGCTTCCTAGAGGCTATGTGGGGGCAGCTTATGTTCTTAAAATACGTAACAGTTAAAAGCGAATGGGGATTGGACTACTTTCTTAAAAAAACGCAACAATATTCCAAGTGTGTACATTCAATCATATATTCAGGTGCTATTTTTCAATAGCACCTGCTACCGAACAACACCTAGGCCACACATAGTATTGTATAGACAAAACGAATTTATTAAAGAATACTGTGAACAACCAAACATAAAGGAAACTATAAGGATCAGGCTGCAGGCCAGGGAGGAGCAGGAGTCACTCGCCGTCACACTACAAAAATGCTAAACATATTTATTCATGAATAAATTGAGAATTCTCTATATGTACAATGTATGTAGATGTCCCTTGCATAACAGCATGAGCCCATATTGCACAACACATTTAACTATGTAAATTTTTTGTCATTACCTAGGGTGACCAGATTTGAGTTTGTAAAAAAGAGGGGGGGAGGGGGGGGGGGGGGGGGGTAGTGGATAGCATGCCGCACCATGACCATGTGAATGCATACAAATGTCACAAATGAAATGACAATATGAACATCTATTTATTGAACTTAAACAAAATTGCAAAGTGCAAATGTAAAACAAGTCTTTTTTGTGGCATTTAAATGTGTCAATAATGATAACAAATAAAACATTCTAAATAATAAAATCTTTATATGGCCACATTAAAATAAGAAAATTAGAAACTTTTCAGTCCTCCTCATATATTAAAGCAATAATGATAACAAATACAATATTCTAAATAATAAATTACTTTTTTTTTTTTCTTTAGTTCGTCCGTGAACTTACATTTACGTTTAGGCATGGCTGCAGATGTAATGTGCTGTTGTAAACAGAGTGGAAGCGGCAAGGTGCTCAATGTTGCCAGATTGGAAATGGCAAAGTAACGTACCAAAGGCCCAAAATGGTCGTATTTGGAGGATAATTATCGTGGCTCTGGCAACCCTGAGATCGGTCGCCCAATGACAGACTCTCTCTACAGTCAGCTCGCGCAAGAAGGTGGAACGTAAGGGAGATACCATTTCCAGAACTTGGAAGGCCGTAATAACCATAGATATATACAATGGTAATAACTAGTAGGTTATGTGAAAGACCCAGAAACACAAATATGCGACGAGGCAAAAAAATAAATAATAATAATAACAATAATAATTTTTTTTTTTTGCGACGAGGCAAAATACCGGACGTTTTTGGAATCCCTGCCGGACGCATTTTTTAGGTCTCGAAAAGAGGACATGTCCGGCAAAAAGAGGACGTCTGGTCACCCTACATTACCTTATTCTGATGACTTGCACTGAATGGAATCAGCCAGGGATGCATAGTCCGGACAGTATCTGCTGACAGCCAGCCTCAAGCACACTTCAAAATCATCATCAGTTATGGTGGAACGGTACTTGGACTTAATGATCTTCATGTGGGAAAAGGCTGACTCACATAAGTAAGTGGAGCCGAATAAAGCAGTCAAGGAGGTAGCACATTTCCTCATGTTGGGGTACTTTTCCTCTGTGAGTAAGTTCCAGAACTCTCCATGAGCTCTGGACTTCAGCTGAATGTCTGCTTGTAATGTCAAAATCTCATCTTCCACTCCAGAAGAGTTCAGGTGAAACAGTGGTGAAATTTTTGATGCGAGTGAATCAACCTCAGCATCTTCCCGAAAAGGATAGCACATGAATAGGTGCGTTTCCATCCCCCTGATTTAATGCAAACTTTGAAGTATCTAATCAGTAAACGGTGATGGAAACACCAAAATTTGCATCAAAATCCTCTAATTCGCAAAAAGGTTTATCCGCTCGCTTGAGGTGGTTTTTGAGAAATGCGAAAGAGAGTTAATTCGCAAAATGGGAGATGGAAACACACTTTTCGAAACAGAT
Source organism: Gadus macrocephalus (assembly GCF_031168955.1). Classification (NCBI taxonomy): domain Eukaryota; kingdom Metazoa; phylum Chordata; class Actinopteri; order Gadiformes; family Gadidae; genus Gadus; species Gadus macrocephalus. The sequence continues at coordinate 5,598,506 of NC_082391.1, read as the reverse complement.
GTGACGTAGCGAACTTTGAACACACAGGACCGATTTCCGCATAACGACCGGCCATAGCAACCCTGCCGACAACAACGTGAAAGTCATCACCCTCTCAAACAACACGAAACAACGTATCTATTTTTAACCGTTTATATATCCTTTAATTATATATTTTAATTACGTACATCGAACGAATGGCCAATGTAAATATTAGACACGTGACTGTGGACCGACGAAGAGATTAAATTATTCATCCAAGAAAAGAACATAACAGCTATTTTAGACGGAAAACAACAACAAAATTCCACTATTTATCAGGACCTAAGAGAGACGATGTTGCTAAAAGGATTTGACTAGCCCTGGAATGTGTTGAGGAGTAAGTGGAAAGCTCTCAAACAACAATACATGTTCGAGAAACGACATATGTCCCGAAGTGGTGCCGGCGGAAAAAAACACGTTTTGTTTTTTAACCAAAATAGATAATATTCTTGGCCAGAGGCTCATTGTCACATCTCTGGCATCCATAATCAACAGCACAGGTTGGTATCAATTCATTGAATTAAATTAAATTACAGGTGAACATTTCAAGGTAAACTTGTAAACCTGGGTCCAATTTCTCCCTTTTTTGTCTAGAAACTAATGGTGGGGACAGCGACAACGGAGATGACAACATCAGCTACATAGATTCAGATGGTAAGCTACCATAAAGTACAATTCAGTTATTTTATAGCTCGGGAATAAGAAACTTTTTTTGAAGAGAATTTTTTAGACATGTCGGCTACTGATAACTAACATTTTCCTTTAAATTTTAACAGAGCCAGCATATACGCCTGACTCTGTGGCCTCAGCAGAAGATGGTGATAGATCACATATTGAATCACAGCTCGCGGGGTCAACAACACCATCAAGACGGCAAAGATTCTGGTCCCGTTCCACTGCAAGGCCGTCCTCTAGAGCTGGGAAGATTACACCCTTCTTTGAAGCCCTCCTGAGGCAACAAAAGGAGGAAGCCGAGAAAGACCGGGAGTCTATTCAATCAATTTCCACTCTTCTGGGTCAGGCAGTGAGGTGTTTTGAGCGCTGTGCAAAGGCAGCAGAGAAACAAGCCCATGCATGTGAGGTTATGGCCAATACATCAGGGCAAGGCCAGTTCCAAACACCACCATTTGCCTCACACAATGAGAATTATACATGTAACCACCAATGACCATCTACATCAGGGGTGTCAAACGTACGGCCCGTGGGCCGGATCAGGCCCGCGAACGGGTTTAATCCGGCCCGCGAGATGATTTTGTGAAGTACAGTAATGTAAAAAAATATATATTTTTTTATAAAAATCCTTCCTAGCATTACATGGATTGCATTGACTGGCACTGATTAATTTGTTGTACATTGAACTACTGGACAATTGTGTGTAACTGGAAGTCGCTTTGGAAAGTAACGTAAAATGATCTGCTATTTTTCAATGAAAGAAACTGCTGTTCTTAATGTGTCCACTAGAAGTTGCAATAGCAATTATGTTAAGCAAGCAAATTTTATACCGGGGCTGAGCAGGGAGCAAGTATAAACAGGTAGTGCAGCTAGCCCGGAGCTACCTTGTCGTTCTGCCTTATACTTCCAACATTATGCGCTTTGGCACTCTCATTGCCCCAAAATGTCTCTGTCAAAAAGACGAAAAGTGGACACAGAGTGCAGAGTTTTCAAGAAAACTCATCGTCCTTTTTATTCACGGAAGTAAATGGGAAATCTGTGTTTGGTGTGCTCACAGCATGTTTAATTTTACATAATTATGCCATATTTTTACCGGTCCGGCCCACTTAGATAGATTATCCTCCATGTGGCCCCTGAGCTAAAATGAGTTTGACACCCCTGATCTACATCCTACAATCAACACACAACATCTACTGACGCGCATAACACCATGTCATTCACATCTTACATGAATTTAGATTAGTAAACTAACACATGCCACTTGTGCCTTATTTTATTTGTAAACTATTTCTAAATGTTCAGATGCAGTACAAGTCTTGTTATTTTTGTACATGTAATTTAATAGTAATTTAATAAAATTCACATCTTACATACATTTACATTAGTTAACTAACACATGCCACTTGTGCCTTATTTTATTTGTAAACTATTTCTAAATGTTCAGATGCAGTACAAGTCTTGTTATTTTTGTACATGTAATTTAATAGTAATTTAATAAAATTCACATCTTGCATACATTTACATTAGTTAACTAACACATGCCACTTGTGCCTTATTTTATTTATTAATATATTCTAAATGTTCAGATGCGGTACAAGTCTTGTTATTTTTGTACATGTAATTTAATAGCAATTTAATAAAATGCACATCTTACATACATTTACATTAGTTAACTAACAATGGCCACTTGTGCCTTATTTTATTTATTAATGTATTCTAAATGTTCAGATGCACTACATGTCTTTATTTTTGTACAAGTAATTTAAAAGTAATTTAATAAATTTGGTATTGGTACTTTGATTGGTACTATCCATGCCTAACCAAAATATCTTGTGTATGTGTTTTTTGCATTGCAGTCAAACTTTATGTAAATACAACCAAAACACACTTCGTTCTAAAAATAATATAATTGTATTTGTCTGCATTCCTCTTCAGCTTATTATTTTTTAATTATTACACAAATCAATATCACATTACAATTAGAGAGCGGCCTGATGATTGTTAACCACGTGATGGACAAGGGCAGCCCTGATAGCCTGGGCCTCTCCGTTGGGTGGTTCATTATAGTCCTGATGAGGTCGCTGGGGTTGGGGGTTCACAGGGGGCTCCAGGTGGGCGCTGCTGCTTCTCTTTCTCACACATATTGTGTAACACACAACATGCAACCACAACTGTTGGCATGAAGGAGTGGTGCACATCTGACCGCTTGGCAAGAATACGCCACCTCCCCTTAAGGTGCCCAAATGTGTGCTCAACCTTCACACGGATAGCACTGAGCTGGAAGTTGAAAGCCTCTTGCTCTTCTGAAAGGTTTGGACCAGAAAACCCTTTCATGAGCCATGGCAGTAACGGATATGCTGGGTCTCCAGCTATCACTAGAGGCACCTGGACACCCTCTACATATGCGTTGGCTTGAGGGTGTCTCTCTGGGAATCTGTTGAAAAAAAGAGTACTGAGTGAAACCTATGATATGCTACAAGAGTAGGCCTAATAAACAAAAGTAAAAATTTCAGTTTCACAAAAACTATAGAAAATTGTAACACATTAGGCACATTAATGCACACGAGTAAAGCCACCAGTTACATTTTCAAGTTTGCTAATAAGGTAACCAACTGGTTGTTTGAAATTATAAGCCTACCTGTACAAGTTGGACATGGTGAATACAGCTGCGTCATGCGCACTGCCGGGTGATCCAACACAAATATCTCTGATTTAATACCGATCATCCACAAGCGCCTGTAACACAATTGAGGGCCACCCTTTCCGGTTGACGTAGTCCCGGTATCCATCGGATGGTGGAAGGATCGGAATATGGGTCCCATCCAGTGCACCGTACACCTGTGGTACTTGGTGCTTCATTGAGTTGCGGTGCGATATTGCCTGTGCCTCGGCCACGTTGGGTATTTTGACAAATTTAGCCAACAACTTGTATCGTATGGCCCTGCACACCGCGTACACACAACGGAGAACGCTTGTTTTGCTTACACCAAATGTCTCTCCCACAACTCGGTATTCAGCACAGGTTGCCAACTTGTACAATGCGATGGCAATGCGTTTTTCCGTTGGAATCGGACGTCGTCCAGGGCTTGGCTTGGGACCAACGAATGGACCAATAGCGTTGCACAACATTACAAAAGTGGGCTTGGTCAATCGAAAATGTTGTAGCCAAAGGCTGGCTGTGAAATGTCCTTCCACTATGACCACTCCCAGAAGTCATGCTGGCGCTGTCTCTCCCATATGTAAGGTACTCAACGTCGTCCTCGTATTTCCCTTTCTACCGCTGTGTACATTGCAATTTCCCTATTTCTTCGTCTGCGGATGGAAGATAAAATAGCCAATGATAACTTGACTGAAAGAACTGTTATTACTTGCCCAAGGGAAACCAATTGCTGCTGAATTCCTCTCTCCATGTTTGTTGTTTGTTGTTAGGCGGACCAACCGCTTTTTGTAACATTTGTTGCAGCTTATCTACTTCTACCATTTATTACAGCCACGTATCTGCATATTTTTTTTGCCTACAGCGCCACCTCCAGGCAGAACTAGGGTACTTATCCGCTCCAAGCACTTGATGGAAACGCACCTAATTCAAATTACTTTTTTGCGAACTTTCTAAAGATTCGCATCACATTTGAGATGGAAATGCACCTAATGTAGCGACTGGCTCGAGCAAAGAAAAGTCTTGAAAGCGTTTGTCAAATTCTGACAGACATTTGTCAATCTGCTCTGTGTAGCGTGCACTGTCAAGTTGCACACTACACAGAACATCTCCAGCTCTGACGCCAGGTTCTGGACGATTGCCAAATCATGGCGCCGCAGCTTTGAGGAGAGATGTTGCATCTTTCGTTTGAATGCATTAACTGAGCTGATCATATTAATCAATGTTTTGTCTTTTCCCTGCAGCTCTAGATTAAGGTCATTCAATAGGTTTGTCAGATCAGTTAAAAATGCCAAGTCTAACAGCCACTGACCGTCATTTAGTTGCTTGTATTCTGCATGTCCAGCTACACGGAAAAACTCCTTAATCTCCGGACAGAGCTCTCGAAATCTTTGCAGGAATTTCCCTCGACTAAGCCATCTCACGTCAGTGTGTAGCAACAACTCAGTGTGATCGCAGTCAGCCTGCTCCAGATGTGCACGGAATAGCCGTCTTTGAAGAGATCTGGTGCAAATAGAACAGGCGATCTTCATTGCCACATCCATGATCTCTTTCATGTTGAGCATTTTAGCGCATAACCCTTGTTGGTGTATTATGCAGTGGTAATTCAGGAAGTCCGGGAAAGCATCGTCCTCCCTGCACTTGGCAATAAATCCATTCACGCGGCCAACCATTGCGGGTGCTCCATCCGTGGTGATGGACACCAATTTGTGCACTGGGAGCTGGGTTTTCGTGATAAAGGTATTGAAAGACTGAAATATATCCTCTCCTCGCGTGTGTTCTTTCATGGGCAGTAGTGTTAACAGCTCCTCTTTTGCAGTCATGTCAGTAAACACCATCCGAATAAAAATGCACAACTGGGCTGTGTCACTCACATCCTAAGATTCGTCTAACTGCAGTGAAAAGGACTCGCAATCTGCGATGTCCTTCCAAAGTTGCTGCGTCAAATCCTCTGCCATGGCTTCACTACGCCGTGTAACTGTACTTCTTGACAGCTGGAGAGCTTTGATCGAAGATAATATTTCTGCCTTGTTTTTAAAGTCTCGGAACAATGAGTCCGCTGCTTCAACGAATGCTTCTTTTACCATCTCTCCGTCTTGGAAGGACTTCTTGTTCTTTTCGATTAAGTGGCTCACCCGGAACGATGCTTCGGTGGCGGCTTTGACTTTTGAAGTATGCTGTGAGAATAATGACTGCTGTCCGGACAAATGGCATTTAAGTTCCTTCACCTTTTTCTTTCTCAGCTCGCTTTTCGGCGGGAAGTTGGTGTCGTAGTTTTTATGAACAGTCAGAAAATGCCGCTCCACATTTCCCTTCTTCGGTATTGCGATGGTAGACTGGCAGATGAGGCAAACGCACTTCGAAAATGACAGTGAAAAAAAACTCCTCCTCCCATTCCGTATGAAAGTGAGACGTTTTCGGCTTCTTACTCGGCCCAGCTCCCCCACTCATTTACATACACTTTCTTAATATTAAGAGAAAAAACCGAGGGCTAAAAATTGGAGGCTAACTAGTAGGGGTGTGCCAAAATATCGATACTACGACATCGCGATATTTCGTCTTGCGGGACGTTATCGATATCTTGACGCCAAATATCGATATTTAAACAATAAACATACAGCCGTTCTAAACAGATTCTCTCACAAAAACCCGCTACAGATTTAATATACAGAGTCACTACTTCAAGACTTCAAGACTACTTCAAGTCCACTGCAGTCAGTGAAAAACAAAGAAGAAGAGGGAGACGCATACGGAGGAATGGCGGAAGGCGGGGGATTCGAAAACGGAAACAGACCAAAGCCGGTGAAAGATGCACCGTCGACTTTCAAATCAAAAGTCTGGGCCCACTTCGGCTTTTACCACACTGACAGTGCAACGCTCGATAAAGAGTTCGCAATCTGCAAGAACTGCCTCGCTAAGGTCAAGTACACGGGCAACACAACGAACATGCACAGCATCTTGTCCGTCATCATCCCGAGCTTGCCGCGGAGGAGAGGAATGCTTCTGTAAGCCAGCCTACAATCAACACTGCATTTAAAGCAAAGCTTCCTTCTGGGTCCCCCAGGGCTGCAAGTATTACAAAGTCCAGGGCCACAGAATCATTTGTGACATTCACTGTTCATTTTCTTCTGGAGTGGGAACTGCGGTCCTATGTTCTCCAGACCCGGGCGATGTCCGAGTCGCACACCGGTGCCAACATGGCAGAAGTCATACGGAAGGCTACGGAAGAGTGGAAGCTCACGGGGAAAGACCCGGCGGTTGTCACTGACAACGCATCTAATATGACTGTTGCTGTTGAGCTAACTGGATACCAACACGTTCGGTGTTTTGCACACGTGCTTAACCTTGCTGCACAGCACGCACTGAAAGTGCCAGCTGTTGCTCGACTGACCGGGAGAGTCCGCAGGATTTCGACGTTTTTTCACAGAAGCACTACAGCCGCCGATGCACTGAAGAGAAACCAAAGGATGCTTGCACTGCCACATCACAAGCTGATCACAGACGTTGCTGTACGGTGGAACAGCGCTTATGAGATGCTGGCCAGGTTCCTTGAGCAGCAGCCTGCCGTCTGTGCTGCCCTCTTATCTCCTGAGGTAGGGTGACCAGACGTCCTCTTTTTCCCGGACATGTCCTCTTTTCGAGACCTAAAAAATGCGTCCGGCAGGGATTCCAAAAACGTCCGGTATTTTGCCTCGTCGCAAAAAATAAATAAATATTATTGTTATTATTATTATTTATTTTTTTGCCTCGTCGCATATTTGTGTTTCTGGGTCTTTCACATAACCTACTAGTTATTACCATTGTATATGTCTATGGTTATTACGGCCTTCCAAGTTCTGGAAATGGTATCTCCCTTACGTTCCACCTTCTTGCGCGAGCTGACTGTAGAGAGAGTCTGTCATTGGGCGACCGATCTCAGGGTTGCCAGAGCCACGATAATTATCCTCCAAATACGACCATTTTGGGCCTTTGGTACGTTACTTTGCCATTTCCAATCTGGCAACATTGAGCACCTTGCCGCTTCCACTCTGTTTACAACAGCACATTACATCTGCAGCCATGCCTAAACGTAAATGTAAGTTCACGGACGAACTAAAGAAAAAAAAAAAAGTAATTTATTATTTAGAATATTGTATTTGTTATCATTATTGCTTTAATATATGAGGAGGACTGAAAAGTTTCTAATTTTCTTATTTTAATGTGGCCATATAAAGATTTTATTATTTAGAATGTTTTATTTGTTATCATTATTGACACATTTAAATGCCACAAAAAAGATTTGTTTTACATTTGCACTTTGCAATTTTGTTAAAGTTCAATAAATAGATGTTCATATTGTCATTTCATTTGTGACATTTGTATGCATTCACATGGTCATGGTGCGGCATGCTATCCACTACCCCCCCCCCCCCCCCGCGACGAAGTGTCCTCTTTTTTACAAACTCAAATCTGGTCACCCTACCTGAGGTAGGTTTATTTATTCTAATATTTTTGCTGATAGCATAACGTTTGTGTATTGAGTCTGTGTGTGTAAGTGTTTTGTTTATGCATCATATGTAGATTAAATTAATAATGTGTTTGTGAAAAAATATAAATTGAAATATGCTCATAATTGTAATATTATCTCATGATTTCTTGTTCTATGTGGCTCTGTTCTTGCATTAAGGCATAGGCAAGTTGAATTCTGAGCAGGTTACAAATTACAAGCGAATGTAGTGTAATAATATAATTAAATGTTTTGAAACGTTTGCACATTACAGATTCAGTTGAATTTTATTTTTGCTCTGTGTTAACTTTGTTCTTTGTGTTCATAAAACAATTTGATTCTGCTTGTTCAGCAGCACTGTGTCCATTGTTTACAGAAAAGTTGATTACTAAGCAATGAAATGTTTTCTGCATTTATTTTGTTTTCTAATTTTCTGTTACTTTGCATAAAATGTTTTTGTAATAAATTCTGAATTTCTTCAGTGACACAGATATCGTGATGTATCGTGGGTGAAATTTCTTGCAATATATCGATAATCGCAGAATCGCTGTATCGTGATATTATCGTTATCGTGGGTAAAATATCGTGATAGTATCGTATCGTGGGGTACCTAGTGATACCCAGCCCTACTAACTAGGCAACTCGCAAGCTTATTTTTTACTTTCCCGCACTTAGCGCCGTGGTTTGCGCATGCGCAAATTTCATAGGGAGGATGGATGTCTATTTTTTTAATGCTGAATTATTTTATTTATTTTTTTGTATTTATTTTTCAACGCCATGCGATCTACCCACGCTACCTTCGCGATCGACCGGTCGATCGCGATCAACGTATTGGGCACCCCTGGTCTACAGCAAGCAGATTTTGTTTCCGTTTAAATCCCCGAAACGACCCTGAAACGACGTGATTGTTTAAAAGTAAGCCCAAAGCAGAGTTTCCGTTGTCCGGTAATTACCGGTCTTTGACCGGAAAAAAATGAGGAGGACCGAAAATTCTAAATGTCTCCGGTCAGAATGACCGATTGGAAATAAGGCCCCGTCCACACGGAGCCGAAACGGGCGAAAACGATCCGGTTTCGTTTTATGCTTAATGTTCAAGGCGCTGGTTCTCCACAGAAAAAAGTGGAGCGCATCAACCCTGCGCTCATACAGCATGCGCGCTGTATACAAACATTCAGTCACGAGGAGATTCAACCATTGAGCAGAACAAAATTGAGCAGGTCCTATGTTCCCGGTTTTCCCCAAAAAGGGTCCTATGTTCCCCTGTAGCCATACATACCGGGGAGCATAGGACCCTTTTGGGGAAAAGCGGGGTCCTATGTTCCCCGCAATCTATCAATCTTTAAAAATATTTAAACTTTGACGCGGCATTCGCGTAATGACAGCCAGTTCAACAGAGTGACATGTCTAACGTAACAGCCAATCAGCGTTCAACCGGCCAACTCAGTGCAGTGCAGTCCCGGTTGAACTGCATGGAGGAGAAAGTGATTGTTGCCGTTTGCGACTCCCGGAGCTCTTTATATAATAGTATATAATATAATTGTATAATAATATCACGGCCAAAAGCTCTGTGCGCCTCCGGATGGCCGTAGCGCGGGGAGCTCTCATAGGGATTGGGCTTCTCGGGGTTTGTTTACCGGCGTATGAATATACTGCGTCAGGTTCTCCGACGTCTCTCCCTCTTCCACAAAAGGTAAAGACATGCAATGGTAGTTATCTCGGCCAGAATTTGGCAGTAATGGTGGAAAAAGTAACAGACCATAGAACATAGAACCCTTTTTAAAAAAAGGGTCCTATGTTCCCCGGTCACATACATATCGGGGAACATAGGACCCTTTTTTGGGAAAAGCAGGGAACATAGGACCCTTTTTTTTAAAAAAAGGGTCCTATGTTCCCCAGTCTCATACAAAGAGGGGAACATAGGACTCGGGGAACATAGACACGCTCCCCTATAGACTACCGTTTATGAACTAAACGGGGGCAAGCTAGCGAAAGCCGGCGGCAAGCTTTGCGGAGCACCGGTATTTAACAACCATGGCGAATCAAAATATGATCACACACTTCTTCTTCTTTATATAGCCTGCCTATCATTTTTTTTAAGTGCAATAAACACAGACAATATCCGACCGTTTTTTTTCCAATTTAACCGGTAAAATGAAACCTTCGGAAACACTGGCCCAAAGTAAGAAACGTGATTGGCTCATTTTGGGCTTACTTTCCCAAATAAAAAAAACGTGATTGGCTCCCTTCCTCCTGCATTACTGTTTTCTGCCAGTTCCGGCAAAGTAAGCTCAAAATTAGCCAATAACGTTTCTTACTTTGGGAAAGTAAGCCCAAAATGAGCCAATCACGTTTCTTACTTGCATAAATATTCAGGCGATATCACTGTGCGTTATTTGACGTTTCGAGTTACGTTCTTCCCGTCACCTGCCGTGAGTTGGATTCGATCCAGCGATCTGCAGAACCAGCGATGTGTTCTGTTTTTTTTTGTTTTGAAGGGCTCGAATGCATAGCTATATCCTCCAACTGATAGGGTTAGTATTGTTAAATTGGGACACTTTTTGAAAATTTGTCTTCCGGAACAATTTACAGAATTTTCCAATCGTCTGAGCTCCAAACATTATACCATTCTATAAACACCAACTCAGTTACTAAAATATGCAAAAGAAAAAAATAATAATAATGAAACGCAGAATCAATAGTTCCATCTCAAACAGAAAATGTCCGGAGACCACTTTTTAACAGGCGTTACTGTCAAAATGGGACACCTTCATTGTCAAAATTAGACACCTGATATAGGATATAAAAGACCTATAGACATTGAAGAAGGGAAGTAATTTCAACATTTAATGGGTTAGTTTTCCATAGGAAGTGAACAACAACAAAAATTGCCTATTCTTTAAAGCAAAACAAAAATGTAAGTCTTTAAAAACTATGTATGAAACCATCAAGCTAAATTCAGAATGCTATATAACTAGTCTTAAAAATGTATCAGAAACAATACATATTTAGTTATAAAACAATCCAACAAGTCTAAAAGAACAATGTATAAAAACATCATTTTAAATTTGGCAATAATTCATTTGAAAGTGTAAAACATTAAAGGTTGGGTATGGAATTCGCTTTTGTGGCCATTTTTGCAAAATTACTTGAAATCCTTATCATAACCCACTTACAGCCACTGAGTTAGAAGTACTGACATGAAAATTAAACAAGTCAATCAGCTGTGGAACGGGCAGGGCTCGAAAAACTCCAGCCAATGATTTCCAGAGCCACCGAGTTGCATTGGACAGTAAGTACGTCAATCAAACGGTCGTACTGCACTCCCCCTCCCCCACGTGCGACCCCTTCGTGCAGTACTCGTGACCCAGAGTAATAATAATAATAATAATACATTTAATTTAGAGGCGCCTTTCAAGACACCCAAGGTCACCTTACAGAGCATATAGTCATCATTCAAAACTATGTAAAACAGACTAGGAATAAAAGGAAAACAGAGGTTAAACATGAATAATAATAATTAATAACACTCAAAGACGCCTAAAGTGAAGGGGGGACCTCACTAACCACCACCAATATGTAGCACCCACTTGGGTGATATGGATAGTAAGTAAGCTCCTGTTTGTTGTTATCCTGCGGTAGCTACTGGAACTAGTTAATCCACATTTGGACCTAGCAGTAGAAGACAATTTCCATGGCAGACAAGACGCCACCATCCCCACCACCACCACCACCACCAGCAAAGAGAAGGAAAACTCTTTTTCAGAGAGTAATTGATAATAAAAACGCTGAAAGAGAAAAACTGAAATCAAGAATAATCCTAGCCGCTGCTTTCGAACGTTGGCGGCAACTGAAGGACGAGAAGGGTCCAAAAACCGATGCTTGTGTGGCATTTTTTACTGCTGGACAGGTAAGAAGCCGATAATTGCTGAATTATTACATGTCATGGAGTATTTTTGTCATTTACACGACAGTAAAACCACATGGCTAACGTGTCTTTATGGGATCTAGCCGTTAGCATATGGATCTGGCTTCGCTAACACAAACAATTGCAGTGTTGTGGTCCTGGCGATATGCTTGTAATCTTTTATAGTTCATAGATCTGTATTTCCCTATGTAATGTATTTAAAATCAAGCGTCTTCGGGCATTTGTGGAACTACCCGTAGTAGGGCTGTCACTTTATATTAGAACTTCGAATATTCGTTCAAACATGGGGGGAAATATCCCCAGGGAAACGATACATAGTTGATCATAAACTTTGTTTTATTTATATGAATGTATCTTGACCTAGTTTCAAAGTTTATACCGTTTATACTCGGTAATACCGGTGTTGAGACGAGTGTATTACTCAGTGTGAAAATGTCCACCATGTAACCATTGCTTGCATCCAACACACATTATCCATTCTTCAGTTTTTTTGGGGTCATCTTTGTCACCATAACTTTTTTTGCAGACTCTGCAAACTTCGTTACCCTCTGAGCTTACACTCTCTTCCACTTTGAGGCTTTTCTTGTATTTTTTCTTCCCACAGCTTTCCTTACTTACTGATGACTTTGGGCCTATGTATTTGAAATGCTCGTCACTCGTCAGATGGTATGACGGGGGTTTGGCATGCTTTCTTGTTGCCCCTCTCTAACGTGTTGGTGTAGCTATAAGAGAGGAAAAGGTTACATCCTCTCTGTCATTCTCTGTGCCCAGCTCTCTGTTTTCAGTAACGTTATCTTGCAACGTGTTCAGTTCCAGCTCCGCAGCAATCCATGAATCCCCTTGAACCTGTCCTGGACTCCACTCTGCCATTGATGTTGAGGCCTGCTCTGCAAGGGCCAATGCTGCTGGTGCCTCTGCTGATGGAGCCTGCTTAGCCAAGACCCACTGCGCTGGTGCCTCTACTGATGGAGCCTGCTTAGCCAGGACCCACTGTGCTGGTGTGTGTGTTGTTGTTGCCTGTGCTGTTAGTGCCCTCAGAAATTTGCAGGTGGTTGAGCTCTCTCAGTTGTTTTGCTGGGCTCATAAACATCTGCATGAATAGCATCCAGATTGACTGGGTACATTCCAGTTCCTCTGAACCCATTTTGAGCAATCTCTACTGTTGCAGCCTTTTTCCATGCTCGGGAAAACAGGGTAAAGAATTCTGACTTCCTCAACTTTCGACCCCCTGTTTCCCGAGTGAATCGTCTTCCCTCGTCATTCCAGCTGTTCTTTAAACTTTTGAACAGGGACTTATCTGCAGGCTGTAGGCAGTGGGTTGTGTGTGGTGGGTAGCACATCACATGCACATTGTGCTCTTTCATTAAGGTCAGAAAGGTCAGATTGTACACATGAGAACTGTGCCCATCCAGTAGCAAAAGATGTGGCCTTTGGTCTTCTTTTGGCAGGCTCTTTACAAACAGCCTGCCCCATTCCAGCATCAGTTCACTGTTAATCCAACCATTGTCCGAAACCCTTACAAGTGTGCTTGGTGGTGCCTGGTAGAGCCAATCAGCCTTTAAGTGTTTGCCCTTAAAAATGATTAATAGAGGCATGTAATCTCCAACTGCATTGAAGCTGGCAAGTGCTGTGGTGGTTTCTCCTTTTTCACCAGCTGTCACCTCATAGCAGGCATGTCCTACTTCTGCCACAACTCTTTGGGACACAAAGTGATCCTGCATGCCAGTTTCATCGCAATTCCATATGTGTGATGGCAGATCATGTATGCCTAGTTCCTCTATTACTTGCTTGTAGCAATCAAACCATTTTGACACAACAGTCAGATTTAGTCAAGCTGCACGAGCAGAGGAAAGGCCTTCTGGCTTTTTCAAACTCAAGTCTGGATGTCTTGCTAGGAAATGGTCAAACCAGTACTGGCCAGCCCTTTTATTTTTTTGGGAAAATCCAATTAGATTACGTTTTGCAGTGTATTGATACGCTAGGGCCTGAATTTCTTGCCTCCTTAGTGGAAAGCCTCGCTTGGCTAGATGTTTGATAAGGGTGACCAGCTCCTCTTCCTGCTCCATCATCAAAACTGGGCTTCTACCCGAGACATGCTTGTGGCCTTTCACAGTACCCTTCACCCTTCTTTGAAGTTTACTTACTTTTAATGTACAAAATAAATCAAGGTATAAAACAAAAATAAGAAAAACAATAAATGTTATTTACAAGCAGTGGCGTGCTTATTTTCTTTTGCAGGTGAAGAGCCGGCGAAGCCAAGACCACCTCCTCTTTTTCTTCTTCACCTCCACAGTCTCCTGTTGAGTAAGAACAAACAAAGAACATTAATGATCAATCTGCAGATATAATATCTTCCATATTTATGTACGATATACAATATAATATAGCTTTGCTTTTTGGCTATGATGTTGATGGATTAATATCATCCATTTGCTTCCCTTCAGTAAAAAAAACATAAATTGGTATGGTTCTAAGTAACAACTTTTTTGGCAACATATTATCACCCATGTGTAAAATTGTTGCTTTGCGTATCATGTACTGTTAAACTGAAAGGACTCAGCCAGAAGGCAGCACTCTGTAGGTTATACTTGGGAATGACAGAAACCTTTGTTACTGTAAATGACACTGCGTTGTGGCCTGTGTGATAGGCTGCTACACTAGTTACTAAGATGACTGACCTTAGGGGAGGTGACCAATGTTGTGTCTTCCCCGTGGAGACACTCCTCTGCTCCCTTGAAGTCATCAGGGGGATTCTGGGGGTCCGGTTCATTAGAGGCCAGCAGGGCTTTCTGGGGGTCCTGTTCAATAATAAAAATAAGAAACATTAAAGTTCCCGGTCACCCTAATCCGAACAGTCAACAATCAAAGTTTGATGAGTATTTTATATATTTGCTAATCATACATTTCTCAAGGTTGACTGGCTGTAGAAGTGATAATGTTTGAGTATCAGAATCAGAATCAGAAATCCTTTATTGATCCCCGGGGGGAAATTGTTGTTCCATTGTTGTTCCAGGTGCTCCATACAATATAAATATAAATACCCTACAAGCTAACCCTACAAGCATAGAAGATAAGATACGATTATAAATAAATAAATAAATAAAATACAATAAATAAATAAATAAAGTACAATAAAATAAAAGTAAGAAGTGGACATCTCTTAGTGGGTTATATTTACAATGCAATATTTACATTGCAAATAGCAATGAAAATTAAGAGTGAAAGAATAAATTATAGTTTGTTTATTTTAAATAGTTATTTGTCCGATTATCAGAGGGTGGAGTTATAGATTTTAATGGCCACAGGCAGGAATGACTTCCTGTGGCGCTCAGTGGTGCATTTAGTAGCAATGAGTCTCTCACTGAAGGTGCTCCTCTGTTTGACCAGAGCATTGTGGAGAGGGTGAGAGCCATACTGCAGGATCGCCCGCAACTTCGACAGCATCCTCCTGTCTGACACTGCTGTCAAAGTGTCCTGCTCCAACCCCACAACGTCACTGGCCTTCCTGATCAGCTTGTTGAGTCTGTTGGCATCTGCTACTCTCAGTCTGCTGCCCCAGCACACAACAGCAAACAGAATAGCACTGGCCACCACAGACTCATAAAACATCCTCAGCATAGTCCGGCAGATGTTAAAAGAGCGGAGCCTCCTTAGAAAATAGAGGCGGCTCTGTCACTTCTTGTAAAGGACTTCTGTGTTGTTAGTCCAGTCCAGTTTGTTATCAATGAACACCCCCAGATATTTGTAATGTTCAACGATGTCCACGTTATGACCCTGGATGGAAACAGGGGTCATTGGTGTCTTAGATCTCCTCAGATCCACCAACAGCTCTTTGGTTTTAGTTGAGTTGAGCTGCTGGTGGTTCTGCTCACACCATGTGACAAAGTTGTCCACCACAGCCCTGTATTCAGCCTCCTCAACCTTACTGATACAACCAACGACAGCAGAGTCATCAGAGAACTTCTGAAGATGGCAAGACTCTGTCTGGTAGCTGAAGTCCGTGGTGTAAAGGGTGAAGAGGAAAGGAGAAAGGACAGTCCCTTGTGGGGCCCCGGTGTTGCTGACCACCGTATCCGACACACAGTGCCGCAAGCGCACGTACTGTGGTCGGCCAGTGAGGTAATCCACAATCCAGGACACAAGGGGGAGATCCACCAGCATCGCCGTCAGCTTAGAGCAGAGTAGAGAGTAGAGCAGGCCTGATGGTATTGAAAGCACTGGAGAAGTCAAAGAACGTGACCCTCACAGTGCTCCCTGGCTTGTCCAGGTGGGCGTAGACGCGGTTCAGCAGGTAGATGATTGCATCCTCAACTCCAGTCTGGGGCTGGTAGGCGAACTGGAGGGGATCCAGGTGCGGCCTGACCATAGGCCTGAGCTGCTCCAAGACGAGTCTCTCCAGGGTCTTCATGTTATGTGACGTCAGTGCCACAGGTCGGTAGTCCGAGAAACCACTGGGCTGCGGCTTCTTAGGCACTGGAACGAGGCAGGACGTCTTCCATATCACAGGGACCTTCTGGAGGCTAAGGCTCATGTTGAAGACCCGATGAAGCACTCCACAGAGCTGTTCGGCGCAGGCTCTGAGAACCCGTGGGCTGACACAGTCAGGGCCGGCAGCCTTACCGGTGGGGAGTTTGCTCAGCTGTCTTCTTAAATGAAGAGGTGTAAACAGTGCAGACTGGGGAGGGGGAGAGTTGGAGTCCAAAGTGCGAGGAGGGCAGGTTGCATGGGAGCCAGAGGAGGTGTGATGAGTGGGGGATGGGTGTGAGGGGATCAAACAGTTGGAAGAGGTGCAATTAGGAGGAGGAGGGGGGGGTCAGAAGCAGTGGTGTCTGGAGACAGTCAACAGGAGAGCCAGCAGGGGCCGAGGCTGCAGAATCAAACCTGTTGAAGAACAGATTTAACTCATTGGCCCTAGCCACGTTACCATCAACTCCACTGCTAGTTGGTCTGAAACCACTGATGGACCTCATACCACTCCAGACCTCCCTCAAGTTATTCTGCTGGAGTTTCCTCTCCAGCTTCCTCCTGTAGTCGTCCTTAGCCTCTTTGATCTTGGCCTTCAGGTCTCTCTGAGGCCCCGTTCACACGAAGCCGATTTCATTGCGAAACCGCAAAGGTCTTGTACGGTTCGGCCTTTTTTACACGAAGCCGGCGAATCCGCTGACCAAAACCGCAAACTTCTGAAACCACCCTCGGAGGTGGTTTCAAATCTACCCGGTTTCGTTTTGGATTCGTGTGTACGCCTGAAACCGACTGAAACCGCAAACCATGACGTCATCGCCCCACCCCTCGACCTCCTAGCCAATGGCTCTTAAGCCCGCGGAGTCTCAGAAATCACATGCGAGCATGCGCATAAGGGCAGCCTTTATGCGCATGCTCGCCTCTTCTTCTTATTTCATTTCTTCTGGATTTCTGTACCAGAAGCAGCGCCCCTTATGGGCCTGGAATGTGTACTACAGCGTTGCTACAGATCTACCCGGTTTGGCTTGGCTTCGTCTTTACGAAGATACTTCGAAACCGGATAGATCGAAACCGTAACGGTTTCGCCCGTTTCGGCTTTGTGTGAACGGGGCCTGAATATCTCTCAGCTCCTCCTTGTTGCCACCTTTGAAAGCCCTCTTCTTATTGAGTATGGCTTTGATGTCTTTTGTTACCCAAGGCTTGTTGTTTGGGTAACCTCGCAGAGTCCTTGCTGGGACAATGCCGTCCACACAGAAATTGATGAAGTCTGTAATGCACTCAGTAAGCCCATCAATGTCCTCTCCATGTGGCTCACAGAGTACATTCCAGTCAGTCACCTCAAAACAGCCCTGCAGTGCCTCATAGCAGTCCTCTGACCATGTCCTCACTGTCTTTGTGGTCACAGGAAGCCT
This sequence comes from Gadus macrocephalus, assembly GCF_031168955.1. NCBI lineage: Eukaryota > Metazoa > Chordata > Actinopteri > Gadiformes > Gadidae > Gadus > Gadus macrocephalus. The sequence continues at coordinate 5,580,873 of NC_082391.1, read as the reverse complement.
GTTCACTAGAGGCACATAGCAAGGGGTGAGAAGCACCAAGTTGTGATCTGATCTTCCCAGCGGGGGGAGAGACGTGGAGGTGTATGCATCCTTCACATTAGCATACAGCAGGTCCAGGGCCTTCTCTTCTCTGGTTGTACAGGTCACATACTGGGTGAATTTCGGGAGTGTTTTTTTAATGGAGACATGGTTAAAGTCACCTGAGATTATAATGAGAGCACTCAGGTGTGCAGTCTGTAGTCCGGCTATAGCAGAGTGGATGACGTCACATGACGACGTCGGGTTAGCGGACGGGGGAATATAAACAGCCACAACAATAGCATGTGAGAATTCACGGGGTAAATAATAAGGACGGAGACCCACAGCTAAAAGTTCAATATCCGGGCTGCAGATGCGGTCTTTGACGGTAATGTGACCAGGGTTGCACCACCTGTTGTTCACATAAACAGCAAGCCCCCCTCCTTTGCGCTTACCGCTCTTCGTGCAGTCCCTGTCAGCCCGGACAGTGTGGAAACCATCGGTGGAAACATTATGATCAGGAACATCCGTTTGTAGCCATGACTCCAAGAAAATCATCAAACTACACTCCTGGTATTCCCGATGACTCCGGGTTAGCGCTGTGAGCTCGTCCATTTTATTCCCCAGTGATCTCACGTTGCCCATGATGAGAGATGGGAGACACGGTTTGTAAGTATTCCTCTCCATAAGTCTGCGGTGTATCGCTCCTTTCCTCTGCCGTAGCAACCCTTTTCCTCTGCATCCCCGGTGTTCAGCAGGGATATCCTCCATCACTGTAGTCAAGCCGGCAGGCTTCAGCTCCATCAGCTGATCCCTTCTCCTCCTTGCTTTCCTCATTACACCGGCTCTACATCCTCGGCGTCTTCTCCTTAGCTCTACTGGGATTTGGTGTCTCATTCCCGTAAAAGGTGGTTTCGAGAGCGCTAACAGCTCGTTGCGCGTGTAAACAATACCACAACTGTCCCTACAGGAGAAGCATTATAAAAACTGTATAAACCAAAGAAAAAAAACTAGTAAAAACTCAACTAATCCATCAGCAGCGGCGCACCGTCGCTGCTGAATTTTCTCCGCCGCTGCAATAAAAATCCTTCTAATTATTATATATTTTTTTTTACGTAGCTCCTTTTAGAAAATGTACAGCGCGTAACGTCAATTGCGCAGCACGCGGCACATCGTCACGTTACGTAACCAACATCAAAGAAGAAAAATACACAGCGAGTGTGGCAGTTGTTGGCAGTAGGCTACCCTACACGGTTGCAAAGTTACATTGATTCTAGCAGTAGCGAGTGAAGCGGAAGATCGAAGAAAGAAGGAAAGAGAGACAGACAGAGAGAGAGAGAGACAGACAGAGAGAGAGAGAGAGAAAGTAAGTTGCTAAAATGTGTCGCTACATGACCACCAGTGTTAAAAACCCTCTGAGCCCAATCATTTTATTGTATCTATAAATCGCAACCTCCGTGCCGTTTTTCCTCTAGTATTGTGTGTGTGTGTGTGTGTAGGCCTCTGTGTGTGTGTGCGTGTTGTCGCTCTTTTTGGGATCACCGGCTCCGATTTTGCGGCGATGGGAAAGGGGCACCGTGTGGTTGGTGTGGTCGGTTGGTGTTATCCGCGTTATCCAACGCGTTACTCGCGTTGGATAACGCGAGTAACGCGCCTAACCTGACCCTACATGCCCACTGCACCGTCAGTCAACGGACGTGGGAAGGCGTTGCTGACTGATGGGGGAGTAGTCTTTGCAGAGGCATCCGTCAGCCAATCAAATCGCTTCGCCGGGTTCTTCCCGCTTCTTCCTGCTTGTTGCGATGCAAGATGACCCGCTTTCCCGCTTTCCAGTATCGTCAGAGCCCGAGTCGCGTCACAGTGCTTAAATTTGCATACGCGATCTGATTGGATGACGGATCCGTCGCTGCCGAAAAAGTTGAAAAGTTTTCAACTTCTTGACGGAGCCGAAGGCTCCAACGGAACGGACGGATCCACAATGCATTGCGCGTCCGTCCCCATTCAAAGTCAATGGGGATCAGTCAACGGACGGAGGTAGTGGGCACGGGGCCTGACCCTACATGCCCACTGCACCGTCAGTCAACGGACGTGGGAAGGCGTTGCTGACTGATGGGGGAGTAGTCTTTGCAGAGGCATCCGTCAGCCAATCAAATCGCTTCGCCGGGTTCTTCCCGCTTCTTCCTGCTTGTTGCGATGCAAGATGACCCGCTTTCCAGTATCGTCAGAGCCCGAGTCGCGTCACAGTGCTTAAATTTGCATACGCGATCTGATTGGATGACGGATCCGTCGCTGCCGAAAAAGTTGAACATTTTTAAACTTTCTGACGGCGCCGAAGGCTCCAACGGAACGGACAGATCCACAATGCATTGCGCGTCCGTCCCCATTCAAAGTCAATGGAGATCAGTCAACGGACGGAGGTAGTGGGCACGGGGCCTGACGCTTGATCATTGTGTGGTGGTTCAACGCGTCAACGCGCCAACGCAGCTAGATGAGTCCATGTCCATGCAAGTGAACGGAGCGTTCCCTCTTCGTCATAACTATCAAACCAAACATCCTTCACATTCACCGAGCGAACATTATGAAAGTAAAATGCACATTTCTCGCTAAAAATGTTTCCATAAACGCATTTAATGGCGTAACTATGGTACTATTTCCACCCAGAATAAAGAAAGATGTCGGCAGTATGCTTCTGTCCAAGCTCACTACTCTCTGCCAGTGAAAGCGGAGACGTTTGCAGTGACGTCATGACGTTGCTCACACCGGCTCCATGGCTGGCTCTGGCCGGTGTGAAACCAACTGGTTCTTAACTGGGATAAGGCTGGAACCTGTTTGGAACTGGCCCTAGCACCAGCCCGGAACTGGCTCTTGGTTCTTTTTGGTGTGAAAGCAGCATCATAGCCTTTACAGGAGCTTATATCCAGTCAGGAATTTATAGCCTAGGTATTTTCTGGAACTTTGAAAAATGAATCCATACTGTTAGATCCGATGTTGTCCTTTATTGCCATATAAAATCCGTTTTCATCATGTATTTTAGTTAGGGATTTATGCTAATCGCCTGTAAGCATGTGGTCATTAGCATAAATGCAGGGAAAAAACCTAAGGACTTCTTAAAAGATCATGAATAGTTTCTATTATGTATAACTTATATTTATTGTACAATTTTCTCATCACTTTTTGACTCCCAAGACTAAGAAGAAGTGTTTTAAGCAATAACAAGCTTAATCAATTTGCCTTTTTTGTGTCATATCAATAAATAATTGTGAGATATTATTTGCTTCTTTTTTTTTTTACTGTCTAATTGATAATTTCCTACATTCAAACGACATCACTGCAGCACACATATTCTGATAGTCCAGGTTGTGACCCAAATAAATGATAGCTTGACAGCTATGCATTATAAGGGTGATGAATGCAATCTTAATAAGAAAATAAATCCAGGCGAACCAAAACATCTAAAAAATGGCTTAGGGCGCAGAGGTTAAAAGGCTGGTACAAGCTCTTAAGGGATGCACTGTGCACAATGTATATATGTAACATAGTTAAATAATATATATTACATTTGCAGATGAGTCTAAAAAGCTGGGTGATTAGAAAAAGAAAGGCAGACGGGGACAATGGAGGAGCTGAGGTTAGTAAAGCAAATCAGGGAAGCAAACTTTCAAGCTAATGAGAATTGTATTTTGGATTTGAATGCATAATGCAAGGTGATATTATTTGAACATTACAAATACATGTATATAGGGTCATTTGAAGGAATCAAATAAGATGTTCTAGCATTTCTTACTTGTTGTTTAAGTGCTCAAGTTTATAAAATACAGGTAGACCAAGTAAGGGAGGAAAGAGAAGTGAGAGAGAAGCAAGGAGAACAAGAGAGAGAGGGTGCAGTGGTAGATCCTGAACAAGGAGAGGGACAAGGAGAGGAGCAGGGAGAGGAGCAAGGAGAAGAACAAGGAGAAGAACAAGGAGAGGAGCAAGGAGAGGAGCAGGGAGAGGAGCAAGGAGAAGAACGAGAGGAGCAAGGGGCATCCGCAGCACAATCTAAAACCCGCCACAGGCTGTCTGGGTGGGACCCTAACTGGGTTGATATCCCCAGGTTCAAGCCTTGGTTGTACTACATCCATGGTCATGGTGAGTATTTAACATTATCAATTACCTTAGTGAGCAACCATAGTCTTTTTGGAAAAAAATGAAATATTTAAAGTCTTGTTACTTGCAGGAATGTTTTGTCGCTTGTGTCGTCAACACAAGAAAGCACCCAAAAGAGGTGTGGCCAAGAGACCATTTATTGAAAATGGGTGTGAACTTTATCGTGTTGACTACCTGGACAAACACCGTTCAACCCAACATCACCAGGACAGTGAGAAATCTCACTCTGCATTGATGCAAGGTAACATTTTGCATACATGGTCTGTAAATAGACCAAAACAGGTAACCAGCATACTTGCATATAAGCTGTATTTGTATCTATTTTTCTTATTTTTATGTTTTGTTTCCATAGGATCAAGCTCAGTTTTGGCTGCCCTCGAACCGATGGTGGTGATGGAGCATGAGGCTGTGATTGGAGGTTTTAAGTGCCTCTATCACCTCACAAAGAGGGAGCAGGCACACCACACAAATTACCCTGCTCTCCTTGAACTCGCAGAGCTACTGGGGTGTGATTACTTCAAAAAGCTAAAGATAAATGCCATACTTTTAGTATATATTTTTTCTTTTCATTCAACATTAACCATATCTGTTTCATTTTTATCTTCTTAAGATTGGGAAATATGCAAATTATACAAGCCATCGAATCATTGATGAGATGCTAGAAATAATCAACACTGTGGTGGAAGAGCCTATTCTGGAGGAGATCCGAGCATCTGTGGCCATCGGATTGGAGGTGGATGAAACCACAGATGTCGCCATAAATCGTCAACTTGATCTGCATGTTAGGCAAGTTTGTTCGATAAAAGTACAAATTATTTAATTAAATATACGTAAAAGGTGACACGTTTGAATTGATTTTGTCATCTGTCTTTATCAGATACACTGATAAGGAAGGGCAGCTGTTTAGCCAGTTCTTGGACCTGATCAGTATCCCTGATGGCAAAGCTAACACAGTTGTTGCAGCCATCAGGGATGTTCTGAGAAAAAAGGACATTCCTACATCAAAATTGTATAGGTTAGGTACAGATGGAGCTGCTGTCATGACTGGTATGCATATTGAGCTGATTCATTAGTATACAATTATCCCAAAAAATTACATTTTACAAAGTTAATGGTTTCGACTTGATGCAGGGAGACAAAATGGAGTGGCCAAGCAGCTTCAGGACAGCTTCCCCTGGCTGGTGTCTGTTGCCTGTGCGGCACATCGGCTTGCCCTGTCCTGTAAGGATGCCTCCTCAAATGTGCCTTACATGACAACCTTCAGGGACCACCTGCAGCAGCTCCACCTCTATTTTCGCAACAGTGCGAACAGAACATCTGTTCTGAAAGCAGCAGCACAGACCCTGGGCCTGGCAGACCTAAAAGTGAAGGCAAGTTATGCAGAAAGAAAAGCAAAAAAAACAAAAATGGGTTTTATGCTTTCATCTCATGAAAAAATAATATTTTTCAGGAGGTGAAGGACACACGTTGGCTGTCACAGCACTCTGCCATAATGAGCCTGCAACGCAACCTTGGTGCAGTTCTGTCTGCCTTGGCGGAAGAGTCAGAAGTCAACCGTTGCCCACTAGCCAAGGGGCTATACTCCTTCCTGGCAACATATAGATTTGTGGCTGCAGTCTACCTGCAGGCAGATGTACTCCCTCACCTGGCCTGCCTTTCCAAATTGTTCCAGAAGGAAAATGAAAAGTTTCTGGCTTTGAAATACCAGGTGAGATTTTATTTGAAATGCTAGAGGCTCTTACTTTCTGCTGCTTTTACAATAAATGTATAATCCCTGTTCAATTAGGTTCCTGTGACGATTGCCATTTTGAGAACTATAAGGGATGCGGGAGACCATCAGCCTCCTGGATCATTTCTCTCACGGCTACACCAAGACCTTGATAACCCTACAGAGTTATCAAGTTTTGGTGTAGTCCATGAGGAGGAGAGGAACCGGAGACACAGAGGCTCCTTAGAGGAGCACAGCCGAGAGCAACTCTGGGTCCGATTTAAAAATCAGGTACAACAAGTCTTGCAATTGCTATTAAATGCTCTATATTAAGAAAAACAAACAAATATGTTTTTATTTTATTATTATGTTTAGGTGATGGAACCTTATCTCGATGCGCTTGTTGAGAGTTTGGAGAGGCGTTTTGGGAGTCTAGACCTGCTAGGAGCATTCCATGTTCTTGGGCCTCAGGCTGCCAAGGAGGACGAGGCTGTCTGTGCGAGGAATCTAAAACTCCTGTCAAATAAATTTCTGACAGGAGACCAGGTGATCCAAGAGTGGACCTCTTTCAGGCAACATATCCTGATTGGATCATTCCAGGTATGAACATAACAAATTTTCAGTAGGTTTGACAGGTTTTGTAGCTTAATTAATGCTCATTTGGTTTCAGGGCATGGACCAGCAGCAGATAATGACGCGACTGGCGTCACAGATTGACGAGTGGGGTCAGCTTTATCCTGGACTCAATAAACTGGCTGCCATTGGTCTCACAATTCCAGTCTCAAGTGTCAACTGTGAGCGTGACTTTTCAACACTGAACAGGGTAATACACCAGATTATTATTATTATTAACAATGATTTAGTTATTGCCTAACTTCCACCCACTTATGGTTTACTATTTGTTGTATTGTAGGTGAAGACTGACCTGAGAAACAGGCTACAGGGAGAGCATCTGGCGACTTGTTTGAGAGTCAGCATCAATGGCCCCCCCACCACCAAATTCCCCTACAGAAGAGCCCTGGAGCTCTTCTTTAAAAAGCCCAGGAGAATTAAATGCTCCCAGGCTGGATGTAGCCTTTGTGGATGAGCAAAAACTTCACAGTTCTCCGTCTGTTGTCTTCTTTGTCCTCATCCTCCTGTCGCTCTCTTGTCCTCTTCCCCTGACTCTCACTGTCTCACAAAGGAGCTGAGCTCACCTGAGGTCTATTTGTAGTGCTAAGGCTCACACTGATTGGTATTCAATTAGCTTTATTTTTTATTTTTCATGTGTGTGAGTCTGTGTTCTTTTCAAATTTTAGTTAGGTTTATAATTTAAAAAGATGTGTTTTGCCCATTGTTGCAGGAGATTTCATTTTTGAACAAAGTGTCTTATGTAAAAAACAGTTATGCTTTGGGCATAGCAACCATGTTTAGTGTTTAAGCATTAGGCAAAAATCTGTAAATAAATTGTGCAAATTATATTTGCGTTGTGGCATTTTTTGTTTAAATATTACTAAACAAAAATATAAAAATCTGTAAATGAAGACACAAAAGGCAAAGTTACAACACCAATAATCCCATCTACAGTAATACACAGGACTGTTTGAATAGGATTTAAGTGCATATTCTCCTCTCAAAGTGCACCAGATTCATGCATTCCAATGTAAAGGGTACAAAAAAATTTCGGCCGGGGGGGCATGCCCCCGGACCCCCCTAGAGGGATCGGGGAACACACCACCGCTGCTGAAAAAAATCCTGCGGGAAACACTGGTGTCTTTGTTCAGCATGCTGTATTGTCTGTTTTTACGTAATTGATCGTGTAATGAAGCACACACACAAATCAGGCAACGTAAGGGCGTTGAATGTGCGTTGAAAGCGGTTCCGACGTGTCAAGAATCATTCACAAACAAATAATAATAATAATACATTTAATTTAGAGGCGCCTTTCAAGACACCCAAGGTCACCTTACAGAGCATATAGTCATCATAAATCGTAAAAAAAAAAAAAAGACATTGTGGAAAAAATAAATAAATAAACATAATGAATAAAAAATAAATAAAACAAAAACAAGACAAAACAAAACAAACAAACAATCAAAACAGTGATCAGTTAGACGTTGTGTGCGAGTTTGAACAGGTGAGTTTTGAGTTGTGACTTGAAGGTTGTAATGGTGTCTGACTGTTTAATGTGTGGGGGATGGGAGTTCCAGAGCCTGGGTGCTGAACAGCTGAATGACCGGGCACCCATTGTAGTGAGTCGTGATGTGGGGATACATAGTAGTCCAGCAGAGGTTGAGCGGAGGGAGCGGGATGAATTTTATTACTTTTCTAAGCAAATTGCCAACTTCACATTGCAGGCATTTATTAAATTAGGAAATCCATGCAGGTTAACAATGCATGGATGTGATAGAGAGCGAACCGTTGTACTTTACAGTTTCTTTCCTTTTTAAACAAATTGAATTTGTTGTTTGGTTTTATAACTAAACCTAAAGCAGACCTCCTGCACGGGGTCCTTCAGGCGCTCCAGGGTCCGCTCAAACCCAGGGTTGTCCTGGTTCATGGTGGCCTCCTGCAGCAGGAGGTGCACTTCCCGGACAACCAGGTTCTGGAAGGCCCGGTACCGGTCGATGTAGGACGGGGAGGACATTTCGTCCCGGCCTCTGAACAGCTAGGCCACGAATCTAACGGTGGACCGCTGGATCACAACCGGGTCCTGTTTTACAGAGGAAGACACCTGGACTGCTTAGCCTGTCTAAAACCAAAGCAGTGGTTCAATACTACTTTGATTTTATTATCTTGTGTTCTCGAGCTGCTATTATGCACATGTATGTGGTGCTAGACTTGCAGTCTTGGTTTGTTGTGTCATGATAAACTTACGGTTGTGGAGACGGAGTTAGACTCTCCGTTCTCCGGCTGAGCTGCTGGAGGAAGGAGATCTCCAGTGACAGGGCCACAGCTACTGTTCTCCATCACAGATGGATCACAATGGCTGTGGCTGTCGGGCTGCTCCTTCTGAGGGGCGTCCAGACTGGGGTCCAGAGCGACAGGGTCGTCAGCCAGAGTGTTGCTGAGGACGGTTGCGTCCCCTCCTCTGAGGTCCTGCTCTGCGGTGCACATCATTGGGAGAGCCCTGCCAAAGAGTTTGCCGTGTTGGACCCACGTGCCAAACATCCCGTAGAGTTGCTCCCTGAGCTGCTCAGGAAGCCTCTGGCTGAGCAGCTTTTCCTCCATCTCCTGCTCCTCCTGCATCACCCTGGGAACTGAGAGGAGAACAACAAGAGAGTCAAAGACATCAAGTATGAATACAATCCAACACATTGTTAAGGGCTCCTCGAATGGTGCAGAAATGAATTTCACTATGGTAAGTATTAAAGAGATATATTCTACAATGGCTAAAGTTGTTTAATTAAACTGGCATAACAAAAATTGCCTTTCAACTTCTTGAATTTCTTTGAATAAGGATTTATTAATAATTAGAACACTTTGTTTGAAGCTGTTACCTTGGGTGGGGATGGAGGATTCCTCAGGGCGGTCTGAATGGTACCGGGCCAGCCGGGCCTCGACAACCTACCACAGGATGGAGACGAGCACATTAGGGCCCTTCAACAGAGACAAGAGAGAAGACGCCCTCAGCCAGTGCTCATCCACCATACATTCATCGGCAACCAATCCTACCTGGAGAGAGGTCCCCAAGGACTTGGTAAGGCCGCAATGCACCAGCATGGCAAGCCTCCTGATGTCCCAGCACGGACAAGGGAGGCTTGGGCCGTATTACAGAAACTTCCTAACTCGTAAATCCTATCTTTTCTGTTTGGTAACTATGGTAACAAGGGTTAGGACCGGATTTAGGAAAAAAGTCTTTACAGAACGTCCGATCCTAAAGTCGGTGTTCTTATCTTAACTCCAGATAGGTAATGTGTATTACAGAAATATCCTAAATCACCAAAATCCCCAAAAACGGTCCTAACTTTAGGATGACCCATCAGCTCTCACAACTGTCATAACTATCATTTACGGTTACAAATTAGCGAGATGGCTGCTCTTTTATTACATATAGGGCAGCAAAATCGTAGACGTAGGCAGGGCTCCAGACTAACTTTTTCACAGTTAGCACTGGTGCCACCTAGCTTTTCATTTAGTAGCACCAAAACAAATTAGGTAGCACCATATTTTTCTTTGTATAGCGTGTTATTAATGTGTTACGTTGATGAAAGTTAAAGATTGACAATGACCCAAACTTGATGTTTGCAAAATATTTTAATCTGAATTCAAGTTTCTCTGCATGAGCCGCAGTACAAAAATACTGTTACATTGTATTAAACATATATTGAACATAACATTCCGAACATTGAACTTACTGGTAACTTAAAAACTAATAAATAACTTATAAACTTAAAGCTCATTAATTCAAACTGAACTTGAACTAAGCAGCATTAATTTCTTCCCTGCAATTCATCTCATTCTAGGGGCCAGCTCATATAGTTAGGCCTCCTGCTCCTCTTACCCTGGGAGAACCACTGCTTAACATCCTGCCTGGCATCATAGTCCTCCAGTTGTGGCCCCTCAACACTAATACGGATTAGGTCCTCAACAGTTTCAGTATGCAGGCTTGATCTAACATCTGACTTGATTCTGTTTACTGACGAGAAGCCTCTTTCACAGACTGCTGAAGAGATTGGGAGCACCAGCATGATTTTGACCAGGTGTAGGATATTCTGCAAAAGACGAAGTATGGTGATCAAACCAACTTTCCAAATCACCAAGTCAACAGTGTCAATGATCATGTAATTTTTGATACTACAGATAACAGAGCCTACCGCAAAGTCTGAGCAGTAGGGCTCTTTTGTCGTCATGACTTGCCACAGTCCAAGATAGCTTTTGTCCTTGAATGACGTGTTTATCGTCATTTTCATGAATTGGAACTCCTCTTTGGCCTTTTCTTTATTGCAGCCATTCCTGGCATGAGATGGAAGAATGGCAGGGACAAGGAGGTCTGTATCAACATGATTTAATTTATTATGTCAACATAAATATGATAGCACACGAAAAACTCACCTGTCCAGGACAGTGGAGAAGTGTTGTAGGAGAAAGTTCACCTCTTCCACACCATGGTTCAGGAGCTCCAGCCTATTATCTGGCCAAGAGTCATGGCTGAAAACATTGAAACACTTCACTGCCTTGGCTGTTGGTGTATCCTTTGTGTTCTCTTCTATCAGAAAAAGACAGACAGAAAAAGGTTAGGCCTCTCAACAGTGCTCTAAACATGTCATTGTGCCTATGATATTGTGCTAAAATATAAAAACTCACCAAGTAGGCTGCTAAATCTATTCTTCAGGTGTTTCACTGTGGACTCACAGGTCAGCACAATGGCTCCTGGCAGTCTGGGAGCACACTGGCTGATTGGTTGACCTTCTGCCAGCTTTGCAGCTTCACCTTTAGAAAGCGTGACTTCCTGTGAAGCATGCAAAATTAAAATGCTATGTACATCTTATTAACATGAAATAAACATTAGATTTTATATAGAGTATATAAAATTGTGTACCTGATACTTGAACGTCCCAACCCCAGGTTCTCCTCCTCTCTGTTGGCGCTGCTTCTTCATGGCTGCAAGGAACTCAGACAGCTTACCATCAGGTTTGGGGCTAGCTGCCATAGCTTCTATGGTAGCCAAGAGAGATTCGATGCCACTAACAGCCTGGGAAGACAGTTGTATTCTTAATATAAGAAACATGTTCAGGGGAATATAAAAGTAATCCCCTGGCCTCCTTTTTCTCTCTTCTTTACCTGAGGTAGGATTACATCGTTTTTCTGAAGCTGCAGGCTGAAGTTGCTGATGGAAGAGAAAAGGTCTGACAGGAAGTGGCAAAATGCCACAAATGTCCCATCCTCCATGCTGACTTTGACCTGCAATTATGTAGTTCTGATTCTCAACTCATACAACACCAAAGTTAAAATGTTTTCAATAATTGATTGTCACCACAAAACACTGAGATAAGATAATACTAACCTTCTTTGTTCTGCCAGCTATCTCTGCACTGGCCGAGGCACCTGCCAGATGCTCCATGTGCACATAAACAGCTGTACACTGGCCAGAGGAATTACCATCCTTCCCTGGTTTTAGGAAGGTCCTCAAACTCCGGGACACATGGGGCAGCCACCTGGTCCCTTTCACTCCACTCGGTGCATTCACTGTGACTCAGATTTCAGCTCCAAGTGCTTTGAGTTCCCTCATTGATTTGGGGCTTAGGTGGTATGTTTTCCAGATGAGGTGCAACAGGTCATACACCTGCCCAATCATGGAGACCTCTCTTTGCACACTCAACATCCCCTAGCTCCAATCTTTACAGAAAATCGATATATTTGTTTTAAAATTTAATTACACTTTGGAGAATGAATATGTATGGCAGATATGGTAAAAGGGAACCTACCTGTGTGGCATGCAGTGGAATGGGACAATGAAGGACCCAATCTCTGCTTGAAGGAGGGCTATCACTCCACCTCTGTGTCCCAGATTGACAGCTGCACCGTCTGCACCCATGGCTACATTTTTTTCCGTCCAGTTCTCACATTTTGGACCAAGGCTAGCAAAGGCTTTCTTGGCTGCAGCATAAACACCTTAAATTAACCACATAACATGGAATATTTATATTCTCTCTCTCTCCCTCTACACACACACACACACGTTATTGAGTGTGTTTTATAAGATACCTGGGCATGATGGCATTAAATAATTTTATTCTAAAGGAATTTATAAATCAACCTGTAGAGCATTTTTCCATATAGTTATTATCATTTAGTGTTAGCAGGAGCACTACTAAACACAGCAGGAGTCCAACAGTGCAACAACAGAAAAGTAGACGAGACGAGTTTTACTCTTCAGCCTCAAGGCATATTTATTTTATAGTGAATAACTAAACTGCTCTTCCAGCCTTCATGTTGGGAGCGGGCCAAGAGAATTATCAAGTCCAGAACATTCATATTTATAGGGGGCATGACGTCACCAATCATATCACATCTCTTATCAAACTGATAACACCCCCTTGTGGTGTGGAACAGATATACAGTACAGAATACATCACAGTCAATCATACATACTTATGTCAACACTCCCACTTATGAGTGACCTGTATCCTGTACAGCAGGGCTATTCAACCTCCTTATCAAGTGGGCCGAAAAGGAAAATCACTGGGGGTTCATGGGCCACACAGAGTAAAACTACGTGAATGAATCGCTACAAATAAATCGTACTTAAAGTAGTGTTAACTTAATAAATATAGTACTACTACATGGAATAAACTTGTCAGACGCATTCCTTCCTTCTTCACTTTTAATCGTATCATTATAAAAGATTTTGTTCTCACATATTTTGGACACATATTTAGAATTAAACAATGTTGTTTGAATCATCACAAAACAGAACTACTGTACATATGAGACATTTTGAGCCAGTGAGTCAGTGAGAAAGATTGCACTGCCTTGTTTGCCTAGTTTGGCTCATCCTGAGACACTCATGCAGCTTCTCATAGGCCATGGAGCAACGTGCCCTTGTTCTGATGGCATTCATATGAGAAAAGCTAGACTCACACGTATCGGTTGAGCCAAACATTGTCAGAATAAGTGATGCCAGTTCCTGGTTGTGGGATACTGATACTGGCTAGTATCACCGGCTACACACAGAAACCTGGTTTGCATGCAACTATGTTTCTCCTTTATTTTATTTATTTTTTGCATGCAACCTCTTGCGGGCCAGGAAAAAATTGAGAGGGGCCGCATTTGGCCCACGGGCCGCTAGTTGAATAGGCCTGCTGTACAGCTTTTAACAATCAGAATAAACAAATACAGAATTAAATCAAAAACATATTTACTATTCATCAGATGCTTACACCAAACATGACTCCTGAAAATGTCCTCAGTTTAACCTTTGAGACAGGCTTGGTCATAGCATCTGCTACCATCTCATCTGTTGGACAATAAACAAGTGTCATCTTCCCATCTTTAATGGTTGACCTTATGAAGTGATACTTGATGTCAACATGTTTGCACCTTTGTCTGCACACAGGGTTCTTCACAAGTGCAATAGTGCCCTGGTTATCCTCATGAACAGTTGGAACATATTCATAGGAATCCATACCCTTCAGTAATTGCTCTAGATAGATACACTCCTGTATTGTTAGAGCTAAAGCCATGTATTCGGCTTCACATGTAGATAACGCTACTGTGCTTTTTACTCTTCCATGATACCAGTGAGCTGTCACTGCTCATGCTCACACAGTAGCCAGACGTGCTCCGTCTGTCGCTGGTGTCTGCACCCCAATCTGCATCACTGTATGCCCAAAGGCCTAAACCATCGCTGCTTTTCTTAAAAGTCAGCTGCTTGTCAGTAGTACCTTTAAGATAACGCAGTGCATGTTTGACTGTCACCCAGTTTTCCTCTGTGGGGTTTGCAAAATGTTGTGATAACTTGCTTACCACAAAACATAGATCAGGTCTCGTACAAGTAGCTAAGTAGATGAGACTACCTACAGCTTCCCTGTATTTCCTTACATCAGTCATCTTTGGTGCATCGTCAGTGTAATCAACCTTTTGTTCACATGGTGTGTCACGTGTTCTGCACTCCTGCATATCAAATCGTTTGAGAATCTTCTCAGTATACCTCTGTTGTGACATGGTTACACAATCGTCAGTCTGACTGAAGTCTATGCCTAGAAAGTGTTTCAGCCTGCCTAGGTCCTTCATCTTAAACCTGGTGGAAAGCATTGCCTTCACCTGCTCTAGACTTATTGTGTTGTTTGCTGCGATGATGAGATCATCCACCCAAATGACAATAATCACCTTCCCTCCCTGCGTTGACTCTTTTGTGTACACACAATGATCTGCTGGGTTCTGTGTAAAGTTGTCATTTACCAAGCATTTGTGTAACATTTCATTCCAGTTACGTCCCGACTGTTTCAAACCATAAATTGACTTCTGTAATTTACACACTAGATTGTTTCCCCCTTTTTCCTAACCTTCAGGTTGTTCCATGTAAATGTCTCGGTCAATGGGTGCGTGTAGATACGCCGTCTTTACATCCATTTGGTGTAGTACCAAGTTCTCTTGTGCTGCCTTTTGCATGACTACACGTACACTGGTCATATTTGCCGTGGGGGAGAATGTCTCTCCATAATCTATCCCCTCTCTCTGGCTATACCCCTTCGCCACAAATCTGGCCTTGTACTGCTCACACCCATCACCACCCTCTTTAATTGAGTATACCCACCTACCTCCCACTGTCTTTCTGCCCTCTGGCAATTTTGTCAGGGTAAAGGTCTGGTTCTCCTCTAATGACTGCATCTCCTCGTCCATTGCCCTCTTCCATTTACCTGCTTGTGATGATGTCATAGCCTGCTTAAAGGTCAGTGGCACACCACACACTGCTCGGTAGCAATAGTCAACACTGGTGAGTGTGCTATCATCATCACCACTATCATCCTCAGTAGCATAATCACAGAGATAACTTGGGGGCTTACGCTCTCTAGTGGGGTACCTCCCACTGCTTGGGGCCTGTGGCGTCACCCTTTGGTGCTCCTCGCCATCATCCTCTGGGGATTGTGGACTGTCAGTCTGTACGTCTGTGCTCTGAGCACTGGGCTGTGGTGCGTCGGTCTTGTCACTATTTACAATGGGGTCAAGTCCTAAGTCCTGAGTCTGAGTCTCGCTGTCACATGTGGTCTTAGTGATAAACTTGACCAGTCTGTGCTTCTGCACTTTACCTTTGGTGGGGTAGTAAACTAGATAGGCTGGGCTGCCTTTGTCGTGCCCTACGAAAAGACCCTTCTCACACCTGGGATCTAGTTTACCCTTGTCTTGTATGTACGCATAACACTCTGACCCGAATTTGTGCATCTTGGCTAGATCACACTTCTTCCCTGTCAGTGCTGTGTATGGTGTTGTGCCTATGTGCTTGTTAAAGCATCGGTTTCTGGTGTATGCTGCTTCCTGAACGGCGTAATGCCATAGACTCTTAGGTAAGTTGCTGTCAATGAGCTTACACCTTGCCATCTCAAAGAGAGTGCGCCCTTCCCTCTCAGCTATCCCATTCTGGTGTGGGGAGTAAGGACAGGACGTCTCTTGTCTGATCTTGTTCTTTCGCAGGAGCGTCTTAAACTCTCTGCTTGTGAACTCGGTCCCGTTGTCTGACCGGATGCATTTCACACTGCCATAAGGCGCTATGTCAGCCAAGAACTTTTCAGTAGCCAGTACGGCATCACTCTTTGCTTTGAGGAAGTATGTGAATACTACTCCTGTGCACACATCTGTGAAAGATTGCATGTACCTGTAACCCTCAATTGAACCATTGGTCACTGGACCAGCTAGATCAGTGTTTACCAACTCCAGTGGTGTTTTCACCTTGTCTGTTGCATTTCTGTTTCTCGTCCGAGTAAACTTCCCCTCTATGCACACATGACATTCCTTTTCAGGCTTACGCTTTGCACCCTTAATGTGCATGCCTAGGGTTACATCCTGCAGTTTCAGTATGTCATCATAGTTACAATGCCCCATAATTTCATGCCAGGTTTGAATATCATGGCTAACATTGCACATATCATTGTCATCACACTTGGTTTGCAAGTAGTACATTCTGTCACACACTTGAATGCTAAACCTTGCACCATCAGGCGCTACAAGAACATCGTTACCTTCCTTGAAGAGTACCTTGGCACCGTGTGCAGTGGCACACTTCACGGAGAAGAGTTCTTGTGGGAACGAAGGGATGTACAGGGCGTTCTTGAGAGTCACTGTACATGTTCGTCCGTCGCTGTCGGTGAGACACACCTGTGCGTCTCCTCTGCCTTCCGCCAACCCGAATGTCTGCCTCCCGTCGGCCAGCTCCATGCTGTGGCTCTCCGGCTTGAATGTGCTGTCGAAGGACTTGAACCGGCTCCTGTCGTTCAGCATGTGGGATGTCGCGCCAGTGTCGACGATCAGCCCTTTTCCCTCAATCTGCCGCTGCTGCGCTGGCTTGCAGGTGTCCTCGGTCTCTGCCCGGAATGTGAAGTCGACTCTCGCGGGTCCCCGCGCCTCGATCCGTCCACCATTCGCTGCCCGACCGCCACTGCTACCACCGCTGCTGCCGCCGCCTCTGCTACTGCCACCGCCGCTGCTGTTGCTGCTATCACTGCCGCTGCCGTTGCCACCACCGCCGTGATCTTCAGCGCCAGCACACCTGGACCTTTGTGCACGCTCTTTCTTCCTGCAGGCGTTGTCGCTGTGGCTTGTGCTTTTGCAGGAACCGCACCAAACTTTTCTTGTGCACTCATCTTTTCGATGTCCCCTTTCACCGCACCGCCAACACGCCATCTCTGTCGAAGATCCGCTGTTCTTTTTCTTCAGTGCTGCGTGAGCCTTCAGCACCCTTTCTCCCGCCATCTCGGCTACTGGCTCAGCATCCTCCGACGCCTCGAAGTTTCGCAGCTTAGCCTTGAACTCCGCCAGTTTCATCTCCGCTGAACCGTGGGTTACCATCAGCGTAAACGGCTTGTAGTTCTCTGGGAGTCCCCGCATAATCATAGCCATCATCAACCCCTCACTCGGTGCCTCGCCTGTGCCTCTGAGCGCTGTGAAGATCTGCTCTGCCCGGATAATGTACTCTGTCACAGTCTCAGTGTCCGCTTTCTTCAGCGAGGTTAACGTTATGTATAACGAAACAATCCGTGGCCTACCTTTGCCAATGTAGTGCTCTCTCAACACTTGCAGACTCTCGCGTCCCTTATTTTTACAGTCTCAGAATATCAGTCCCAAACTCACGTTATCCAGCAATGGCGCCAACGAACAGTAAGCATCAGCATTCAGCTCCTCATCCTTGGCTCGTTCCTCAGCCGTCAGCGGTCCACCAGACTCGTTCAGAATAGTCTCTTTTAACCTGACACGGTGCATACAACACAGCATCCGTTCTTCCCAGAGCTCATATTCTTCGGCCCTACCGTCAAACATCGGCCACTTTGCCTTTTGATGTGCCATTCTCCTCAGCTTTGTTAGCTTCCCGGTTTTACCGCGCTAACTAGCTAACACACTTTTGCTGACTAGCTAACGTTCGCCGCCACTTTCCGTTGTTGCAACTATCGTCGTCATTACTGGGCCCATAACCTGTTAGCAGGAGCACTACTAAACACAGCAGGAGTCCAACAGTGCAACAACAGAAAAGTAGACGAGACGAGTTTTACTCTTCAGCCTCAAGGCATATTTATTTTATAGTGAATAACTAAACTGCTCTTCCAGCCTTCATGTTGGGAGCGGGCCAAGAGAATGATCAAGTCCAGAACATTCATATTTATAGGGGGCATGACGTCCCCAATCATATCACATCTCTTATCAAACTGATAACACCCCCTTGTGGTGTGGAACAGATATACAGTACAGAATACATCACAGTCAATCATACATACTTATGTCAACATTTAGCTCTATGAAACAGAAATGAGACACACTCCTTACCTTTTGCATGGGCGTGTTCAACCTCAATATGGCCAATAAGAATATTGCACGGTTTTCCATCTTCAACGATACGGGCATATATAATCTCGCACTCCTTGGTGGATTTGTCAGTGGAACCGTCAAGCATGAATGAGAGGTAGGGGGCGTGTGCGACTTTGTCAGCGGTCTTTCCCTTGAGTGTGTCTGCTATAACTCCCACAAATTGTGCACACGCAGTGTCGTTGGAATACGTGGGGTTGACGTTCAGTCCGTTCTTCATTAGTATGATCTGTGATTTGAATTTTGTGAACGGGAGTTCCTCTTTAGCGATGTTGTAGGCGGTGTTAAATTTGATTATCATTTCGTCATTCTCCGCCGAGCGATTGCTCTCATCAATCCTATTAAATGCGGTAGGGAGGGGCTGGGAGCTACGTGTAATGCAGCGGTCCCTGCACGTCTTGTGCTTTTGGCTTTCATTGTGTAATTTTAATGACTGCACTTTGAATTGTGTGGATCCATTTGCAAAATGTGTCCTGCCTGCAACGGACGGGCCACATGTCCTGCAGTACACACACACCATGGCTTGTCCCTCGTATCGTAACCACGGGAACTGCACCAGCCATTGTTCTTGAAAACTACTTTTTTTTTTTTATCCCCACTGCCCCCCGCCTTTTTCGCCAACTTGTCACTGTCGTCTTCAGAAGAAGAATCCGAGATTCTTGTCGCTATCTCTGCTAACCCTTCTCCACCACCACCAACAACAGCCTCATTTGTTTCCTCTGGCTCTGGCACATTTTTCTTCTTAAAATAATCAACTTTTTTTCTCAAAAGGTGACTTTCAGAGCGAAGTAGCCGGTATAGGTAAACTGTCACAACCTGCAGTGTCGCGTAATTTAACTGAGGTGGCAAAAGCCATTGGCGGATTAGCCCGACGTAACATTAAGTTTCCAACGGGTGATGAACTCAACATCATCAAGGAAGCCTTCTATGAACACGCAAGGATGCCGGGTGTAATAGGACTGGTGGACGGATCCTTATTTCCAATTAAAGCGCCCAAAGAGGATGAAGCTACCTATGTTTGCCGTAAAGGATACCATGCGATCAATATTCAGGCAATAGGAGACCATAACATGCTCAGCCGACATTTAGTAGCGAAGTGGCCTGGGTCAAGTCATGACGCCTTCGTCTTCAACACAAGGTGGCGTATATGATTAAGACTATTTCCCTCGGCCTATATTGTTAGAAAAGTGGTTTTACTTGTTGTAACAACTAGTCTATCTGCAGTGACATCAATACGTATCTGGAGGAAAGTGGTTTGAGTGGATGTGTTACCTCCCACAGCTTCCCTGCTCCGAACCGTAGTTGGGAGCAAGCTGGTTTCAATTCTATTACTTGGCTCGTTGCAGGTAACTTGCTTGTCTAGTGGTCCGGTTAACATAGCCGAAGCACAAACAGTGAGGCGTTGGTTGGTTGCAGCAATCAATTAGGCTTTCTTTATTCAACAATGGTACATTCGCGAGCACGAAAGGCTACTATCACGTTCGCACTGTAGACTCCGACTGATTTCCCGCGTGGTCCTTCGTTTACCCTACCCACAACACACCCGTTCTATTACGTCACACCTAATGCGCCACACAAACGTATTTTACCCCCAACAAAACCACCAGGGGGAGCCAGAGACTGCAACACTACCCCCACTCTGGAGAATGTTTAAACCCTTAACATATCTCCAGCATCACTACACTGTACACAGGAAAATACCAATTAGACCGTCATTATACAAACATCCAACCATAACATGCGTTTCCCACAGGCCCTGAAGGGGTCCTCTTCCAGTGGAAAGTTAAGGTGAAAAGGCAAGCGTATTCCCCACTCCTTCTTTCGTACATGTAGGCAAATGGCATAAACACTCATACATTAGCGTACTTTACAGGGTGTAAGAGTTCAAGTGCAATAGCGTACTACAGGGTGTAGGATTTCAAGTGCAAAAATAGGGCAACATTTTCTATTAAACAAATAACATTTTTCTTTCATTCAAATCGTTTTTCACACGCATGCCCATTAAGTGCCTCAACGGTAAACATACCCAGGATGCTCCAACAAAACTATGCGCACCATTCGTTTTCAAACCACCGACTGGTGACAGCAAACAACAATATCAAACCGTTAAATCGTATAAAACTTCACATTTCTAACCTCAACATAGGCGAGTTACCTTGCAATGATACTACTGGAAATACAATCTTGGTTATTGTCAATACTCAAACTCTTTTGCTTTGACAATACTGGAACTTCTTTTTGTTTGGACAACACAGGAACTCTTGTTTTTGTTGTCTTTTACTGGAACTCTTTTCCTCTGAGGAGGGCAGCGATCCGCCTACACCCAACCTCAGGCAACTATGCTCAGTGATCAATCCAGTCACCAAACATGTCAGGAGCTCTGCGGACCCTCTGGGGTCGACGCCGAGGGGTGGAGCTCAAAAGAGGACGAGCAGCTTCTCCCCTGGCCGTATGCGAGGTCCCAGCCTCCTCCAGCGAAGGCTCAGCGGGGTGCAGTGGCGCCACCATGGGGTGGCGAGGGGTGGCTACTGCCACCCCAAAATCATTCTTTGCCACCCCATTTGCCACCCCTAATGGCGCGTTTCCACTGCAGGGTGCGGAACGGATCGGATCGCAAAGGTGCGGGTCGGGTCGCGTTTCCACCGCCAAAAGTGGGCGTGACCCGGACTTTGCCGTACCCGTTCCGGCCCCGTTCTCGGGACTCCTCCGTTGGGGTACCGCAAACGAGACGAGACGCCTGAAAGGGTCCCGTGAAATTCTAGCTACACCCCCCCTCCGTTGATTGGTCGACAGAATCGTCACTTCCGGGTGACGCGGGGATAAAAACAAACAAACAGTAGCCTCGAGGTATTATTCTTAACAATTAACTTGTCGCGTAAAACGCTTGCTTGGGCGAACAAGGAGGTGGAGACGTTCGTCTGCATTCTTGGGGAGGAAGACGTTTTTTACGATGTTTACGTAGCTGCCGCGGCGATCGACATCCGGCCTACCACAAAGCGTACTGTCGGCAGTGGAAATGCGACCTCGGAACTGAGCTGGGCTATACCTCCCCCTCCCTACCGCACCTTTGCGATCCGATCCGTTCCGCACCCTGCAGTGGAAACGCGGCATAAGACCCCCCTCCCTGACGTTGCTTGTTGGTGAATTGCTATGAGAGATTTGAAGGAAACGTGGAAGACGAAGACCGCAGTAGCACACAGCACTTGGACAACACCTTTTAAACAGCACATTTCTGACGAGAAAACTTCTAGTGGGTATGTATATCACACAATGGTGAACTCTCAAAGGAAATACATACATATGTTTACTTCATTCTTAAAACTGAACTTACTCATTACGTTTTTATTATTGTTGAATTCACGCTAGCATTGCTAAGCGGGAAAGTTAGCATAGCTAACAACTAATACTGAAATGGTGTGTCAATTTTCAGAGGATGAAACTAAAAGGTACTTCGGACATTTCCAATTTTTTTGAAAAGAAAAATGCCAGTACAGCAGTGGAAAAACAGCCAGGGGAGAATGAGGAGGAACAGGTAGAGCTAGGCAATGAACTGGAAGAGGTGGATAGATCAGGGACTGCAGAACACGCCGTGTCAGCGACGGTTCCTGGGCCAGCAGGTAAAGTTACAGAGATAAAATAGATATCCTTGCTACTGAAATGGATATTTCAGATAGGCTAACATCAGTAATGTAATGGCATCATGTTTCAATATACCAGGAATGCGAAAGTTTGATAGGAATGCCTGAGGATTCATTTCGGTTGAGAAGAAAATGAATCGCAATAGGCTACTACGTGTATTTTTTTTTTTTTTGATAAGCAAGCCATAAATTAGGTGGCCTAGGAAACTGTCAGGCTTACTGACAGACGGACAGAATCAGAGTTATAGGCGGAACAAACTGAGGAATAGGCTGAACAAACTCCTCTTCCGTGTGAACCCATTAGCTAAACACTAAACGCTAAACCTTGGCAGGCTAAAAGGCGCACGTTAACATAAACTCACCCTGAATATGTTCAAAGACGTTCGCCCTCTCTGTAGGCTACGACCGTCACATAAATTAATCCAACACTGTAGAACACCCGCAAAGACTGTTGACACGTTGACACCGTTCAGAGAACCATGTTGCATGTAGCATTTCTTGTTTATGTAAAGTTATGTTATCTTGCGGTCATGGGTTTTCTCTAAATTACCTAAATGCCAGACGCTTAAATTTGTCCTTTATGGAAATGAAAAAGGCTACATGGCCTCCCAAAAAAAATATTAGGCTACATGTTTTTGGTCAGAAGTTCTGACCCAGAGTAGTCCAATTGGCCTATCCTACAGTCAAACTATGTCAATTAGCTCACCCTATTTTGACAGTCAGCTGACAATATGGCAAAGTCAGGTGACCAATAGGCCTATGCATTTGTTTGCATTTGTTTTAATCACAGGTTTGGTCCATTTCAATTCTCTACATTCATTTTTATTTGAAAATGGGTTGGTTACTATTTTAGTGGCAGCTCTGATACATTTTAATTATTTTCAATATTTCTGCAACTGCCAAATATTCTATTGTATCATGACCTTAAAATTGTGAATTCTATCGTCGGCTGAGTGTATGAAATCCACAGGGGAGAGGGTAGATTGGCAGTTGAATATGAGGAAGATTATACATGGGTGTAGCATGTGAACTTTTTGTCAGTATAAAAGGCTACTGAGGTTAAGTGATCTGGGGCCGTATTCACAAAGGATTTTAGGGCTAAAAGTAGGTCCTAACTGGCGAATTTAGGAGTAACTCCTAAAAATAATGGGCGTGTCACTCTTAAATTTAGGACTCCTAACTTTTTTCACTAAGAGCAATTCACAAAGTATTTTAGGCCTAAAAGTAGCACCTAAGTCTAGGAGAGCTTAAAAGTCCTCAAGAGGACTCCTAACTCAGTAAGACCTATTCACAAAGGGACGAAATGTTAGGGTATTAAACTTGTTGTGGAGTTAATCGCAATGCAATAACATCCCCGACTAACAGGAATAATCCGATTAGTCCCGAAATAAAATGTTTGGCCATACTACGTTATTTAGCAACAGGTGCAATGCAACTTTGCAATGCCGACGATTGAAAAATATCGCAACCATCAGTCAGCCGTGCCATAAACTTTCCTTTGGACATTCAACAATTACACAGGATCAAAGCCAACTTCATGGCAATTGCAGGTATGCCCGGTGTGGTCGGTGCTATCGACGGGACGCACATAAAAATAATTGCGCCATCAAAAGACGAGGACGTGTTCGTCAATAGGAAGAGAGTGCATTCCATCAACACGCAGGTTGTTTTTGATGCAAATTTTAACATAGCCTACTGGATGTTGTTGCAAAGTGGCCTGGATCTTCAGCTACCCATGATTCGCGCATTTTAATGGAGAGCGGTCTGAGGCAGCTTTTTGAGATGTTCCAGTTGGGTGTCACTTGCTGGGAGACAGTGACTATCCATGCAAGACGTGGCTCTAGACACTCAATCCACAACCGGGAGCACAGTTAAAGTATAACATGTAAGTGATTACGCATATTACGCTTAGTCCTACGTGTAAAACACATCGTATTGGCTCTTTGACGCCTTTTATTTGTTGAATCCATATGATTTCTTCCATATATGCTAGAGCACACAAACATACACGAAATGTTGTGGAGAGAGGAATTGGGCAGATGAAACGTCGGATCATGTCCTCCACGGCGAAATACGCCTCACCCCAGAGAGGGCAAGCACAGTCATTACTGTATGTGCCATTCCACAACCTCTGCAAGCGGAGGAACATTCCACAGCCAGACGATGATGATGATGATGATGGCGATCAACATGACATTGAATTTGGCCGGCATTTAGGGATCACTTTGAAAACACATTTTAGGTAAGCACCTTGGCACAAATCAGTCAACACTTGTGTAGTTCATAACATTTATTTTCTTCTAAATTTTACGTATTTTTATTGTTTGTTTTCTCTCTCTCTTGAACGTGCAGGCTACAACGTCATTATCGTGGTCTGCACAAAATTTTCATCATGCGTGTATTCTGCTAACTGCACTATAACTACTTAATAGGAATTCATTTCTAGCCTAGGCTATTTCCTTGTTTTTCGGTGATTCAGTGGGCTCGTCTGAACAACCAATCACCGAACTGACTGCTTCTAAACTCGTGCACGAGAATTGACGTAATCCATAGCAACGGCGCGTCACTCTTAGTTCACTCTTTGTGATTTATCCTTAGTAAGAGTAGGTCTCAGCGGCTTTGTGAATAACTTTTAAGAAAAAACTCCTACGTAAAATGTTTTAGCGCGAGTTAGGAGCACTCCTAGCGGTAAGATAAAATGCTTTGTGAATACGGCCCCTGGAGTAGTGTAAATTAAATGGTCCAGAACCTAAAATTGATGTCAGAGATGACCAATGTATACCAATACCAATGTAGAGATAAATATATTGCTTTAGCTTGTCAACTTTGAATTATGAGTTATTACATATTCATGTTCTGTTGTACAGTAAATTGGTGGTTGATCTTGAGGAATGTATTCTTATGCTTCTTTTTAGTAATCAAAGTGATAATTTCCCTTGTGATTCATCCTAGATATATCCCAGTCAAGAGCAGAAGGACCCAAACAACCACAGCTCAGATTCTTCCCTCGGACCCTTGTAGGCGGTCAAAGAAGGAGCTTCATCAAAGACTGGTACACTGTCCATAAATGGCTTGAGTACTCCCAAAGTAAAGACGCTGCCTTCTGTTATGCCTGTCGGCATTTGAGTCTTCCCTCTTCAAGGGATTCTGCATATACAGCGGAAGGGTTTAAGCACTGGAAGAAAGCTACATTCAGAGATGGTGGATTTGCTGCACATGCAAAATCAGAATCCCATAGAAATGCCATGTTTTCCTGGCAAGACTATGACCAAATGCCACAAAGCATCTCTGCCTCCCTGAGCTCAGGACATGAAAAATTAATCAAAGAGAACCGTGAATATGTTAAAACTATAGGTGACACCCTACTTCTAACTGCAACACAGAATATTGCTCAAAGAGCTCATGATGAGAAACATGGTGAAAACAGAGGAAATTTCCTCACCATCATGGAACTGGTGGCCAAACATGACAAATTAGTGGATAAAAAAATGAAAAGTCAAAAGAATGCCACTTACCTGGGTCACGGAACTCAAAACGAAATGCTGGACTGCCTAGCAGAAATGGTGCGCAACTCTATAATTAATGAAGTTGCTCAAAGTGAGGCCTTCAGCATTATGGTTGATGAAACAAAAGATATCAGTAAGAAGGAACAGATGTCCTTTGTAATTAGGTACTACTATAACGGCTCTATATTGGAAAGCTTTCTGGCTTTCGAAGCTCCAGAGCGCCTGGATGCTGCATCACTTTCACAGAAAATTATACAATTAATGCAAAAGTATGGACTTGATTACAGAAATCACTTAGTAGGACAGGGTTATGATGGGGCCTCTGTCATGAGTGGGAAAAACACAGGTGTCCAGGCACGGATTAAGGCAGAGGCCCCATTAGCCTTCTATGTGCACTGCAATGCACACTGCTTAAATTTGGTATTAGTTGACAGTGTGAAATGCCTCAATGAGGCAGATTGTTTTTTTTCTCTTTTGCAGAGGCTCTATGTTTTTGTGTCAGGGTCCTATGTACATCAAAAGTGGCTAGAGGTACAGAGAGAAATGTATCAGGGGGCACCAAGAGAATTACAAAGACTGATAGTGACACGGTGGGCATGTCGGTACAATGCATGCAAAACGGTTAAGGATAGACTGCCGGCTATCATGTGCCTACTGAAAAGACTCTGAAGAGAGAAATGGTGACAGGGCTACTGAAGCAAGAGGTCTGTTGGCACAAATAGATCTCCAGTTCATTGCCCTCCTTCTGACAATGACACAAGTTTTTGGTAAGATTAAGTATCTGTCTGATGCTTTACAGTCCCCACAACTGAATTTGGGTGTAGCGGTTACCCTTGTGGATTCACTTGTTGACACATTGAACAGTTATCGAGAAGGCTCTGTCTTTAATGAAATTTGGGACAATGCGATGGCTCTCGCTGAACAATGCAGTGTTGGTGTTGCATCTAGACGTCAAGTCACACCAAGCTCTAGGCTTGAAGGCTATTACATATCCAAACCAATAGCTCAGAGACAGGTCAACACAGATAAGGAGTCTTTTAGGACGGGCTCGTTCATTCCAATTCTTGATGTCCTTCTCTCAGAAATTAGGAGAAGATTTTCAAAGTTGTGTCATAATGGAAGGCATACAGGCCTTCAATCCAGGTAGTTCCACATTTTGTGAGAAAACTGTAATATTAGCTTTGGCATCACAATACAAATGCAACACTGAGAATCTTGAATTTGAAATCCCTCAACTTAAAAGGATACTGGGCAGGAAGCAAACTAGTGGCCTTGAAACACCATCCAGTTGACTAGACCTCACAGTCTTTCTTGAGCCATATGGAGAAGTATTTCCTGAGATGTTTAAACTTTGCAAAATTGCACTTGCACTACCTGTAAGTACTGCAGCTTGTGAGCGTAGTTTTTCTGTTCTAAAATTGGTCAAGACTGTCTTAAGAAATTCGATGAGTGATGAGCGACTGAGCAACTTAGGGGTGCTAAGTATTGAGTCAAAAAGATCAAAGGCCATAAGTCTTGATGACTTTGTGGATGTGTTTGCAAAAAGACACAACAACAGGAGAATAATCCTACTTTGAAAAGAGTCTGACAGGTGCAGGAATATTAATTGTGAATAGTTCAAATGCAAAACCCTCTCTAAGTTCATCTTCATAAATATGAAAAAATGTAGTTGGTTTTTATAATAATTTCCAAGAAATCTCTATCAAAGTGCAATCTAAATTTTATTTTCAAGTAAAAACAAAGCAATCCAATTTCTGTAAATTCATTGCAAATGAATGTATCTGAACTGTTCATGTATTGTCCATTGTTTTTTCAATGTTTCATTTCTGTTCATACAGATTTTGTTGAAAATGGCAAGCTTGTGAATATATTTAGGCAATATTCTAAGATGGAACTGTTTAATTGTTTTAATAGTTTAACTGTCTATTTAAATGGACCTATTATAACCTGTGCTGTAAATCTGTGCACTGCACAATAAAGCAATATCAAAAATATTTTTGGGGTGTTTTCAAATGTATTGTTCATTTAATCAAAATTAAACTACAGTAATTGTCAAGGAAAAGTACAGTTATATAAATGGTACTACTATTTAGCTACTGTGAGATAGGCGATAGTATACGTACACATGTAAAACAAGATTGCTTGTTTGAGAGTTGCCATCAAGAGATCAAAATATGTCTGTATACACCATATTACATAGATATAGATTTATTAGAATAAATAGTAGATTATTAAATTGGGTTATGTTTTTTTTTTTTTTTAGTATGCCACCCTAAGATTTGCTGTGGCCCCCACTGCCCACCCCTGGAATAATTTTCTGGAGGCGCCACTGGCGGGGTGGCAAGGAAGCTGGCTGCTGCTCGGTGATGGTGGTGGAGAGAAGAGGCCTGGAAGGGCCTCCACAACAGGGTCCTCCGTCTCTGGTGACGTGCCCCAAAGGTCAAGGGGACTGCTGTCGATTTCTGAAGAGCTGGGGTCTGACGACGGGGGTGGCGCCTCCACTGGTGCCCACGTTCCAGCCTCCCGAAATGTCCAGCTGTTGTCTAGTGCTGTCCTGGAATGGTAAGCTTTGAGTTTGTCGTGATGAACGACTTTCATCTTCATCCTCTGACCCTTTTTAATCCGGTAGACCAAGTCGTCCAGTACGCCCACAATGAAGTACGGACCCTCGTAGGAAGGCAGGAACTTCCGCACTTTATCCTTTACTCTCTTGGTGCCTTTGACTAGGAACCATACTGCATCACCGACTTTGTGTTGGACTCTGCAAACATTTTTGTCGTACTGTCGTTTGGCACGCTCGACAGATTTTCCCAGCGCCTCCCGGGCCAACTGGTGAGATAGCTCGAGCCTTTCCCGGAGCTGTACGACATAGGATGGAGGGGTAGTAGTGTTGTCTGGGTCAGGTGGCAACCCAGCAACAAGATTCACTGGCTCTGTAATTTCCCGCCCGAACAGCATCATGTTAGGCGTCAGGCCCGTGGAGCTGTGTTTGGATGCACGGTAGGCCATGACTGCATATGGGGTCATGATGTCCCAGTCCCAGTGACATCGTTCCGCAGTGGTGGCTATGATTTTCTGCAGGGTGGCATTGAAACGTTCTACTTGGCCGTCTGACTGCGGCCGAAACGGCGTGGTCCGTGTCTTGTCGATTCCCAGCAGTTCACACATTCTCTGGAACACAGCTGACTCGAAATTGGTACCTTGGTCGCTGTGTAGGCACTGTGGAGCTCCGTACCGGCACATCCACTCGGAAACAATCTTCTCGGCCACCGTCGTTGCTTGTTCATTGGGAACCGGGTAGGCTTCCACCCATTTGCTGAAGTAGTCTTGTACTACTATTATGTAGCGGTTGCGCCTTTCAGTTTCATTTAATGGTCCCATTAAATCGACTGCGATGCGTTCGAAGGGGGCACCAACTCGCACTGTGCCCATGGCGGCTTGAGGTGTTTTCTTCGGGCGGGCTTTTGCAGCACAGCTGGTGCAGGTGCGGCACCACAGAGTGACGTCATCCCTCATATTGTACCAGTAGTACCGGGCCTTGAGACGTGCGAGTGTCCTTTCTCCTCCAAAGTGGCCACCGACTGGGCCATCGTGCAATTGCTCCGTGACTGAGGTGCGGTACTCTTGAGGCAACAGGATCTGTGGATAGAACACCTTTCCATCTGTGCAGTAGAATTTCCTCAGCAAAACGCCGTCTTTCTGGTAGAGCCTTTTCCACTGCGACCAGTAGGCTTTGGTGGCAGGGCTGTAGGGTGCTATGTCCGCCCAGGGTGGCCTGCTCCTCCCCTCGTCCATCCACTTCCTCACTGGTGCTATATCTGGGTCAGCTTCTTGGGCACTGATTAACTGCTCTTGGGTCCAACCACTGAACAGGTTGGTTTGGGCTGGCTCACTCACCCTGTAGACACCTGGTCGGAACAGAGAGCCAGCTTGATCATCACTGAAAACGTCCGCTACCCCCACTGGAAGATGCTTAGACTCAACTGCAGGGCTGCCTCCATAGCAACTGGAGGTTGCTCTGCAGGAGTTTCCACGGCATCCTCTTCAGGCACCACTACCCCCACTGGAGGTTGCTCTGCAGGAGTTTCCACGGCATCCTCTTCGGCCATGTTGCACTGAATCCCCTTGTGCTGGAACTGGTTACTGAGGCTAGGCTCCGGCACTGTGCATGGGCATGACGTCCGGCAGGGTCTTCTGGAGAGCGCGTCCGCATTTTGGTGGCGTCTCCCTGGACGATGGATCACCAGGAACTCGTACTCTGCTAGTTTCTCAAGCCAGCGAGCAAGCTGACCCTCAGGCTCCTTCATCCGAGTCAACCAGCGCAGGCTGCTGTGATCAGTCCGTATGATGAATGATCTCCCTAGCAGGTACTGCCGGAAATGAGAGGTGAACTCGTCTGGTGGTGCAGTAGTTTTGCTCAGTGGGCGACATTCTCCTCACCTTCTTGTACTTGGGAGAGGACTGCTCCGATTCCCCAGTCACTGGCGTCTGTGTCGAGGAGCAGTTGGCCACTGTCGAGGGGATAACCCAGCACCGGCGCTGACGTCAACCGGCTTTTCAGCTGCTCGAACGCCTCCTGGCATTCATCCGTCCAGTTAAAACGTGCATACTTTTTGGTGAGTTTGTGGAGGGGCTTGGCAACTGTGGCGAAATCTTTGACGAAGCGTCGGTAGTACGAGGCCAGGCCGACAAACTGACGCACTTCAGAGACGTTTCGGGGTGCGGGCCACTCAGTCACCTTTTGAATCTTTTGGGGGTCAGTGGCGATACCTTTGCTGGAGACGATGTGCCCCAGGTAAGCCACTCGCTCTCGGAACAGGAAACACTTGATGATTTAAGTTTCAGGTTGGCTGCGCGTAGTCTGTTGAACACTTGGCTCAGCCGCTCCAACATGTCGGTGCCGTCCCGCCCCAGGACAATGATGTCATCGAGGTACACCAAACAGGTCTCCCACTGCAGCCCGGCCAGGACACGGTCCATGAGCCTCTGGAATGTGGCCGGCGCATTGCACAGTCCGAAAGGCATCACATTCCATTCGAACAGGCCCTTACGGGTGCAGAAAGCAGCGGCTTTTCGGGCTCTCGGCGTCATTTCCACCTGCCAGTATCCTGATGTTAAGTCCAGCGTGCTGAAGTACCTGGCGGTGGACAATGTGTCTAAGGTGTCCTGGATGCGGGGCAGTGGATACGCATCCTTAATGGTCCTCTCATTTAAGAGCCTGTAGTCGACACATAGCCGCGAAGTCTGGTCCTTCTTCCTTACCATAACAATTGGTGCAGCCCAGCTGCTGTTGCTGAGTTGGGCCACACCAGTGTCCAGGCTCTGCTGCACCTGCTGGTCCGCTGCAGTTTGTTTGTCTCCAGCCATCCTGCGTGGTTGCTGTTTCACAGGTGGACCAGGGATGGTGAGGATATCGTGCTGCACGAGGCCAGTACGGCCAAGGTCAGTGGGCCCCGTGGAGAAGACGTCACTGTATGACCGTAGCAGGCAGGCCACCCTCTCATGGTCCCCCTTTGGCAGACTAGCACAGCTCTCATTATACAGGACCTGCAGGTGGCTGGGCAAAGAAGCAGAGACAGAGTTAATCGGTTCAGAGGCCAGTGGGGCGAGGGGTGGCTGGGGCTCCAGCTTCCCTAACACCGTTGCTGGTTGTAGGATCCCTGCCACAACGCCTCTCTTCAACGTGACAGGTAAGGCTCCAGGGTTGAAGACTCTGATGGGAACGTTGGTGGACCGCTGCGCCTGTACGACGAGGTGAGCCACTAGTACGTGGTGTTTTTCGATGAAACCTTTAGTTGGGCTCAGCATCAGGTCTCCGTCAGCAGCGTGGCGGAGGTGGGCGGTGCCGGGGACTACATACTCACACCCCGATTCCAACACTGTTGTGCGGGCCACTCTGACAATGTGCACCCGGGACTGATGGCTTGGGTTAAAACGAGGCACCTTCTCTCCGCATAGGGTTATCTCACGGCGACCATAGTCCAGCTGGGCACTCGTCTGATGTAGGAAAGGGTGCCCCAGGATAACCTCGGTGCTCTCTGCTGTGTCGGCCATGATGAAGTTCACATTGGTAGCTCGGCTCCCAACTCGTACTGGTAGGTTGACTTCCCCCAGCACTGCCAGACCACAAAGCAACTCAATACGAACAGTTCCTTACATTAATTGACAGTAATGTATTTCACCTATGAAATGCATTTTTTCCAGGCTCTGTTCCGTGCAAAATGAGTAACTAAGTAACTTGTGGGGCGGCTCAGTCTACTTCAGTTACTAACAGTGGGGCCCTGGGCCCCACTGTTAGTAACTTGTGGGGCCCTGGGCCCCACTGTTAGTAACTTGTGGGGCCCTGGACCCCACTGTTAGTAACTTGTGGGGCGGCTCAGGGGGGCCCAAGGGCCCCCCTGAGCCCTTGGGCCCCTGGGCATGTGCCCAGGTTTTCCGGTGCCGTATTTCGATACTCAATTAAATTAATCCCAGCCTGTCTGCCAATAGTAATATCCATTTCAACTGTTTCTGGGTAAATGCTACGTCTGTGAGCCAATAATCATGTGGTATTAGTGGTTCTGAATCTTAAGTCGCTGGTGATTGGCTGTCACATTTTCGGAGCGCGAGACACGTTTGTAAACTTGACCGTCACTATATCAAACTTTGTCAGCTGTAGCGTAACGTCACTCTTGACGTTGTCATAATGCCTAAAAGGTCCAAAGTGTGGCTCCACTTCGCTCAGGTGGACACCAATAGAGCCAGATGCTCTATTTGCCAAAAAGTCGTGCTGGCGAAAGACGGTAACACATCAAATCTTGCGAAACATTTAATAATGCACAAGATTAACCTCCGGTCGGACAGCTGCTCCGTGTTTGACTGTAAAGCTAAGAAAGCTAAGAAGGACGACGGGACTTCAGTCACTAGACCGCCTCCTTCTTCCACATCGAATTCTCTATCGGCTAGTGACCGGGATTCAGCTGGGAGTTTGGCCAACAACATTACAGGTAAGGTTTATTACCTGTTGATTACTTTATTACTTTTGGTTTGAGCCATATTTTTGCTTGTGAGAGAAAATGATTAGCCGGCTGATCAACTGCAACTATCAGCTGATCGCGCGCATATAAACAGAGAGGCGTGGCGGGAGTTGCGTCAACATGACAACAGCTGTTTATCAAAATAATTTCAGTGTGGAACGCAAAACATTCCGAAAACGATATGAAAATGATAGTGTGGAGTCCACACTATAATTTATCACGATCTCCGTCCACACTGTGTACGGAGATCGTTTTCATTGCGAATGTGCGTTCCTTATCAACTGCAACTATCAGCTGACCGCGCGCCTGTAAAAAGATAGGCGTGGCGGGAGTCGCGTCACCATAACAACTGTTTATCCAAATAGTTTCAGTGTGGAACGTGGATGCAAAACATTCCGAAAACGATATGAAAATGATAGTGTGGAGTCCACACTATCATTTATCACGATCTCCGTCCACACTGTGTACGGAGATCGTTTTCATTGCGAATGTGCGTTCCTTATCAACTGCAACTATCAACTGATCGCGCGCCTGTAAACAGAGAGGCGTGGCGGGAGTCGCGTCACCATAACTGTTTATCAAAATAATTTCAGTGTGGAACGTGGATGCAAAACATTCCGAAAACGATTTAAAAATGATAGTGTGGAGTCCACACTATCACTTATCACGATCTCCGTCCACACTGTGTACGGAGATCGTTTTCATTGCGAATATGCGTTTTTATATTTACCCGGGTTAGTGTGGACAAGGCCTAAATTTGCCTTGTTTTACAGGCAGCTGCTTTCTAGGTTAACATTACGTCAGCGTTTATTTTACATGGACACTTCTGATCCGAATAGATTTCTAATCTGAAAAGATGTAATCCGAATGTACTGTAGGTATATGGCATTTACAAAAGTGGTAAGCGTACGTCCGTATGTCTCTCGCGCACAACCGTTATGTTGATCTGGACTTATTCCGTATGGAACTCTATTCAGATCAGAGAATTGTATCCCAATTGAGGCGTATATATGATAATTTTTTGTGTCCATGTCCATGTAAACGCGGCTACTGTGAGCATAGCAACGCTAACCCTTTAAAGCAGTAGAAGTCATCATGTCCATCTTTTCCCTTTACGTTAGCCTCTGCCCCGCCTCTTACCATACCTGAGGTAAGGAAGACATTGCCAGGTATTGCTAGTGTCAATCCCTTCACACTGGCAGAAAGGGGGAAAATGACGAAGGATCAGCGAGAGGAGTGCCATAGGGTAGTCACCAAGTTCATTGTTAAAGGTTTGCTGCCCTTTTCAACAGTGGATACCCCATGGTGGAGGTGAGCAAGCTGTAGTTGGCTTAAACGATACGCTTTAGGCTGGATAATGTTGTTGTCACTGTTATTGTCAGTATAAATAAGAAAGTATGTCACTGGTAATGCTTTATGTTCTAATGTCATCAATTGTAGGGAGATGATAGCAGCCCTGAACCCTAAATATCAGTCCCCCACCAGAGACATGGTATCGAATACTTTCGTGCCTGCATGGTATGCTGTGGAGAAGGAGAATGTGAAGAGGGAGTTGGAGGCTGTCAGGGATGTGGCTGTGACTGCTGATGGATGGACCAGTGTTGCGCAAGATCACTACCTCACTGTTTCTGTCCACTATATAATAGAGGGGGCCATGAAGGAGAAAATACTGCACACGCAGGCAGTGTATGTATCACAGACAGGAGTAGCAATAGCAGAAGAGATATGGGACATTTTGGAAGAATTTGGGGTAAAGGAGAAAGTTGTGGCCATCACTGTGGATAATGCTGCAAACATGGATGTGGCAGTGAGAAGGATGAGTGTGAGAAAAATTGGCTGCTTTGCCCACACACTTAACATCGCCGCCCAAAAGATATACACCATACCCTCAGTTGCAAGGTGGGCAGGAAGAGTCAGAGCATTGTTGGTGTGGTTGAAAAGGTGCACCCTGTCTAAACCTGTTTTGGAGAAGCAGAAAATACTCGGTAATACACACTAAACTTGGTTCAAATAGTCATGGTTAAAATATTTTATTATTAAATCATTATTCATAATGGACCATTGGTTTCACACTTTGTGTCCTATCTGTATCTTTAGGCCTGCCAGAGCACTCAGTCATTCTGGACGTTAAGACCAGATGGAACAGCCTATATTTAATGATGGAGCGTTTTCTGGAAATGTTCCCTGCCATCCAGGCAGCCTGCATGGACCCTCGCCTGAAGAAATCCATGGAGAAGGAGAGGTTTGGAATTGGCTTATTTTCACCATCAGTGCTGCAGCTTAACATTTTTTTCCCTAAAATTTAATCATGTTAGTATATTATATATATATATATATGTGCATATTTTTCAGACTTGAAAGAATTTCAGGTGACGACTTCAGGAAAGCAGAGGAGTTCGTAAAATTGATGAAAATCATGTACCAGTCAACTGTTTGCATCTCTTCCGGAAACAACGCCACACTAGGTCAAATTATTCCAATCATAAAAAAACTTCAAGATCACTTCAGGGTCACAGCAGACGACTCTTTCTTCTCTAATGCCATAAAGGAAAAGTCTGGGATGACCTTTCCAAAAGATACCAAGTGAGCAACACTATTTTATTGATTTGTTGATTATTTTCATTCGGTATACAGAAACCTCTACGTATACTGTGGTGCGCCGCAGCAGTGGCAGCCTTTGCAGTAGCTCATCTGTTACATGTCCCTTGAATTTCCCTCAGGATTAATGAAGTATCTACCTATATCAATCTATCTATCTATGTTCTTCTCTCACAGGGTGAGGGCATTCAGGAGTTTTTGGAGGAGGGCACGGCTCTGGACCCTAGGTTCAAGGGAAAGGTAGAGGATGCTGTGTGGTACAGACTGGAGGAGGAGTTAATCGATCGAGCCTCACACCAGGTGTTTAAAACTATCAGTATCATTAAATCTCATTATATTTAGCCTCTCGCTGTAAATGAAATCGGTGTACATGACACCTGCTTTTCCAATATCAACAGAACAGAGGTGAAACTGCCCAGGCCCACCAGCAGGTGGACGGTGGGGACAGCTCATGCGATGAAGCCAGTTCAGCTGCAACAGAGGTAAATATTGTCTTGCTCATTTAATATTTTCCAGTTTACATATGCAACTAAATGTTAGGTGGATATTCAAAGCAATGGGGACAAACATCAAAATGTGACTTTTTACACTTTTCTCAAATCAATGAATTTGACCTATACACAACCTTACTCCTTCTTCTTTTTATTATCTGCTTATAGAAACTGACAAAGCTGTCTGCGCTGGAGGAGTTGTTCATGGATGAGGACATAGAGGTGGGAGAGCGGAATTACCCAATTGCGAGCCAAAGGGATAAGGTGAAAGAAGAAATCCGCCACTACAGAGGTTTGCCATCAACTTTGTCAACTGTTGATCCAGTGACCTGGTGGTGGGACATGCGGGGCACCCTACCAGCACTATCAAGCTTGGCTGCAAGGTACCTCTGTGTTCAGAGGTCAGCGACACCATCAGAGCGCACCTTTTCAACGGCTGGCGACACAATCAGCCAGGAGCGGGCCTGTCTGTTGCCAGACAAGGCAGACATGCTGATCTTTCTAAAAAAAAAAACTGTTGAGTGACAGTCATGCAGTTTGGACTCTTTGGACATTTGTTTGCATCAGTTTTTCTCTTTGTTATTATTATTCCATTGTTATTTATTCATTCATTATTATAACTGAGTGCCCTCGACTAGGCCCCCATGCCTAGATCTCTGTGTATTTATGTATGTGTGTATTTATGTATGTGCTCTCTCTCTCTCTCTCAGTTCTGAAAAATAAATTCTATAATTCCTAATTTGTTTTTGTTGTGGAAATTGATTTTTAAAACATCAGGTATCGAAAAATGTATCGTATCGAACCGGTATCGAAACCAAGGTATCGAAATTAGCACCGTATCGAAATATTTTGAACGATACCCACCCCTAAGTACAGGTGACCACTATACCTGTGTCGGGTGCTGTGTTCTTATTGACTGTCCGGGCTTGCTGTCTGGGTCGACGGGGAGAAGGGCAGTTTCTCATCATATGCCCTAGACCGGAGCAGTTGTGGCATGCTGTTATTTTCATGTACCGTGGCGGCCCTGGCTCTCTGATTTACAAAGCTGCGTTGGCCAGGCTGCATGAATTGTGTGACTGTTCTGGCGGCCCTCCTGGTGGTCTCATAGCTGTGTGTGATGTCATATGCTCTGGCCAGGGTGCGCGGCTGCTTCTCCAGTAGTCTTTGCACCACCTCGGCGTCGGCCAGGGCGTTGGTGAAGACCTCCACACTGATGGCGTCCTGCTCCAGCTCTGTACGGTCAGCATACACAATGGACACTTTCTCATAGATATCATCAAGAGGTGCAGCGCTTCGTTCTGCCCCCTAACCCGCTGTCTCAATTCGATGCCGATGGCTGCTGCATGCTCGGAGCGCGGCCCGTAGGCAGTCTCTATTTCAGCCACAATCCGCCGGTAGTTCCAACGGTCAGATCTGGGATTTTTATGGACGATAGCTCCAGCTGCGCCATTCAGGCTGAATCTCAGTTGCACTGCCATTGTTGCATCTGACCAATGATTTGCCATTGCACAGCTTTCGAACCGGTGAATAAAGTCTTTCCAGGAGCCCATTCCATCAAAATGGCCTGGCTTCAATATTGGAATTCTCTCTCTATATCCATAATGTTCATCGTCACTGTTGTCCATCGCTACAACATCTGGCACTGTGTGTGATGACTGTGGCGCCGGCTTGGCGCTTCTCGCAGCTGACTGGCCGTATTGGTAGGTGTCGCGGTGTGGGGCATAGTTATCCTTATAGCTTATTACTCCACAACGCTCCACGGGCTGGGGCATAGAGGGTGGAAAAGGTGTTGAAGTGAACTGAGGGGACAGTAAGTGGGCCGGGGCAAAAGGGTTTTGTGCCGTACAATTCACGGGGTTGAACGGGTTAGTCAACCGTGATGGCGGTGGCGTGGGGGGGAATGCTCGGTTGAGCGACGGCGTATGGCCGTGAACCATCCCTCCGCCTGCGGCTAACGTTAGCTCCATGCTAGCCGTGAAGGGGTTAGTGCCGTCGGCATATCGGCCGTCCATGTGGTTAACTGGGTCCATATCAGTGTCTCCCATATCAGTGTCTCTCTCACCAAATGGGTTGGTGCTTATCCTCAGACCTGCAAACTCCTCAGAGGAAAAAAGGTGACAGTGTCACGGGGGATTTTTTTTTTATTGTAATATACAAATAACACTAGTCTGAGCGTGACTTAACAAAACTCAGCATACTTTATCAAAAATCAATGTCAAAACATCCTTGAGGCTTATAAAAAATATTTTATTTACAACTGTCACAATTTTTTTATTATTATTATTTTTACTTATTATTGGAGATACAAAAAACAATTATTATTCTGTGAAGTTGATGAATTGACACTTTTAGGTTTTCTACCCAGTTACCAAAAAAAGAAACACTTGGAATAGTATGCGCTGTGGCAAGCACATGGTTTGCGTGTGTTGCAAAAAAATCTAAAATACAAGAAAACATAAAAACCTACATTCAACCAGTGGGGTATGGCCCCTGACTCTCTGAGGAGGTAGGTACCTCCAGGTACCCCCTCCATGCCAGGGCGCCCTGAATTTATGTTTATTAACAGCTCCTCCACCGGGGTCAAGACAATTTGAGGGCCAGATCCAGTCTACCGACTGTCGGCCTTTTCACGATTGGCTTAAAAAAATTGCTTATTTAAATTTATACCAATACGATGGTGGGAAAAGCTTACCAGTTTGTATGTTTTTTATACTTCATTTTTATACTTGATCCGCGGACCGCTTGGAAGCCATCGGAGTACATATTTTTTTAGAAGAAAGGGGTTATGTGGTAGGATCTTTAAGAATGCTTAACTGGGATATTTATATATTCATGGCTCAAATATTAACGATCATGCTTTTGACGTGTAACTAACGCATTTACGCGGTCAGCGATCCGCTGCCAGGCTTTGGTTCTCCGGGTTGCAGAGGCTTTAGCGTTCCCTTTTCTTGTGATAATGTCCTTCTCCTCGCCAGGAGAACCTGAAGTTCCATTTCATTGAAATAAGCGGCCCGTTTCGCCATTTCGATCAGGGTTTCCATGATCCATACATCACGTCTTTTTAGGTTTGGCGGTGACGCGCACAACCCTGTGTTGTGCGCTGTGGAACCGAAAACTCTGGGTTAGTCGGCACTGGTTAAATCAACCTAGAGTTCAGCGTTAACTCAGTGTTTGTTAAACCTCCGTTCGTGGAATACCCCTCTAGACGAGTGTTTCGCAAGCTCTCTTGCGTTGTTTGGCCGCATGCATGCGCGGTAGCCACGCGACCGCCTCATCCAATGGCGAGCTCAGTTGGCGCTGTGTGCTTCAAGATTCCGATTGGCCCAGAGAAATGTCAATTATAAGAAAGATTCTGAAGCAAGTGCTGAGATTCCGATTGGCCCAGAGAAATGTAAATTATAAGAATGATCCAATAATTGTTCGCAATTCTGGACCCCCCCCCCCCCCCCCCACCAAAACAAAACTCTCCGATTCTACACGATTCACGTGAATGACCAAATTGACCAAGAAAACGGCGATTGTCGCCGAAAAGCGACAAGTTTGCAGCCATTCTCGACTCCATCTCGACAGGCCTCCTATTCCAAGCATTAACGGTACCTTTATCTTTAGCTCAGTCTGCGTCCGACCGTCCGACGTCCTCTCACTTTCTTATTGCTTTGTTAATCCCGGACGAGCCCCCAGTGTTACCTCCCACAGCTTCCCTGCTCCGAACCGTAGTTGGGAGCGAGCTGGTTTCAATTCTATTACTTGGCTCGTTGCAGGTAACTTGCATGTCTAGTGGTCCGGTTAACATAGCCGAAGCACAAACAGTGAGGCGTTGGTTGGTTGCAGCAATCAATTAGGCTTTCTTTATTCAACAATGGTACATTCGCGAGCACGAAAGGCTACTATCACGTGCGCACTGTAGACTCCGACTGATTTCCCGCGTGGTCCTTCGTTTACCCTACCCACAACACACCCGTTCTATTACGTCACACCTAATGCCCCACACAAACGTATTTTACCCCAACAAAACCACCAGGGGGAGCCAGAGACTGCAACAGATGGCTAGTTGGGGATTCTGGCTACCCATTAAGGCTGCATCCCATTTCTACCCCTTACCCCTCCCCCTTGTTTTGAAGGGGTACGTCCACACCAGGAGCGACCAAAGCGTCAAAGTTTCGCTGCGAATATTTCTGTTCGCTTTGGTCGCTCGAGTCGCTTATGCAGACGCATTTAAAGGAGCCATCTGCTTTTAGTACAGACAGCCATATCAAAGAGTTAACTCCCATACACTTTGGCCATATTGCCGAGACGGTTTTGCTTGTTGGATGAAGTGCTTCGACAACAGTGATTCCCCCTAATATAAAAAAACTCCTAAAATGTAGGCTAATTACAACCGAGAACAAAAAACCCTGCGTGCTGTAGTAGGCTAGTTAAAATATGTTTCACTGATCTCCATCTGCACTCATTCGTCGCACTCAAAACAAATAGACATTGGCGCACATGGCTAATTTGCATACGTGCACAGGACTGGTTGGCTCCGCAAAGCAAATAATGGAACATATCTATCTATCTATCTATCAACGCGTGTCTATTTTTAATGTGATGTATTGTGTGTATGTCCAGTCAGACTTGTTCTGTGTGGTCTTGTAGGCTACTGTCCTGTGTGGGCCGAACCACCTAAATGGATTCCCGACGATTTGTGTCGTTTGGCATTAAAGGCACCCAGTGCAACTTTATGTAAACATTCAATGAAAAATAAACATTAAATTTCTAGTCTTTTTTACACGTAGTAAGTTTCAATAACTCCATACCATTACATATCGACATTCAAGGAGCAAAGATGAGACCTCGTTGTGTGGTGAGAACTGATAGAAAATCGTAAACAACAATCGCCGGTGGGGAGAAGCCATTTTTCCATTGACTGGAAGCCTGCTTTATTTATTGTAGGTTACAAAAAATAAAGAAAATGGCGGGATTGTTGTTGTTATCGATTTTGTATCAGTTCTCACCACACGACGTCTCATCTTTGCTGCTTAAATGTCGGTATGTAATGGTATGGAGTTATTGAAACTTACTACGTGTAAAAAAGACTAGAAATTGAATGTTTATTTTTAAGCCTCGAAAGTTGCACTGGGTGCCTTTAAGACTTGACTAGGCTATCTATCTATCTAGACTATTTAATTAAGA
Organism: Gadus macrocephalus; assembly: GCF_031168955.1. Classification (NCBI taxonomy): domain Eukaryota; kingdom Metazoa; phylum Chordata; class Actinopteri; order Gadiformes; family Gadidae; genus Gadus; species Gadus macrocephalus. The sequence continues at coordinate 5,540,088 of NC_082391.1, read as the reverse complement.
ATTATTCACCTCAGGCTCCGTGAATAGTGGGGAATAGAGGGATAAAAGACAAGAGATATATTGTCATTTATCCCTCGTCTTGTCGATTAGTTTGTTTATGTGACGATTTCAAAAACGTTTTGGGTTTTGTTTAAAGCATGCTACACGCGATTGGTTGGTTAGATTGGTGGCATGGAAAGCAAATGAAAATGATTCCCGCTTAAATACGAACGTTCTAGATGTATAAATACTCCCGCTTATCATCACTTGGTATCCAAACCACTATGGCGTTTCGATCTCTGAACTGAAAAAGGGTTGGGTCGTACAACACCGGGTGCCCAGTTACAGCCGCAATTAATACTTCAGCCGACATTTTGTTCAGTGAGTGAATAAAGGTAGGTAGGAACCAAAGTGCCTGCCGGTGTTCCCTGGGATCCACGCAAGCGAAGAGCGTCTACATTCCGATTGGCTGTCAGTGTTTGGCCGCTGAAGCGCGTCATAGTCGTTTGCATAAAGTTAAAACGTTTTCAACTTTTTTTTTCTGGTCGCTCAACTTTGGCCGCTGGTCGCGTTGGTCGCTTTGGTCGCTTTGGTCGCCTTGGGGCGCTACTGCTGGAGAGTTGGAAGTCTCTGTTCCAGCAGCAGCTGTCGTCTGTCTTCGACATCAGTCAGGGTTAGGTACCTTGTCAAGGACACCTTGACAAGGTACCTTTACCTTGTCAAGGACACCTTGACAAGGTAAAGGTGTCTACTCAGCTAGGAGAAGCCGGGGATCGAACCAGCAACCTTCAGGTTACCAGCCAACCCGGTCTACCTCCTGAGCTACTGCCGCCCCATTGGGACACCCTTACTGGACGTACAGTAAGGGTGTCCCAATTCTCATTTGGGTTAAGGCAGGGGTGCCCAACCAGTCAATCGCGGTCTACCAGTAGACCGCCGACAGATCCCAAGTCGACCGCGAGGGGTGAAGAAGAATTATTATTATTTATTTTTTTAAATAAAATAAAATTTGCGCGGGACATATACGCGCGGTAGCGCATGCGCTGTCAACAGCAGTTGAAAGCCGTCAACAGCAGTTGAAAGCCGTCAACAGTAGTTACGCACTCCTAAACGTTGGCATGGCTGAGGGGAAACGAGCTAAGACCTACCATTTTCACCCTGAGTGGGAGGAAGATTATTGATTATTGTTGAGAAGGTGCCGTGCACAGACGGAATGAAACCCCCACGGAAGTCCGTAGGTTCACGATACAACCCCCCCTCGCTTGAAGGTAGGTTTGCAATGTTGACACAAGGCTGGTGGATCTCGGGAGGTTGGCTACTTGAAAAGTAGATCTTGGGTCAAAAAAGGTTGGGCACCCCTGGGTTAAGGGGTAGGGCGAAGACAAAAGGCTACATAGCCCTTGAAACGAAGCTATCCAAGGACCACACTTCAAAGGGAGGGCTTCGAGGAAAATCCGGCCGAAAATGCATTTTTACTAGTTGTTATCATTCGGACTCATGCTGTAAAGTTGACTGTATATTCAGCTCGAAGTCATACACGGACAATGCGATCTCTGAGCTCGATATAAAACATGACATAACTGTAAATAACCGTTGAACTATATATACAAGATTTTGGCGCGCTCTAGTGGCCAACCGAAATCACCAAATAAACAAACAGCAGCGATGGCTCAAGCAAAGGACACGCACAAATGTAAGTATTTTCAGCACTTTAATTACGGCAGACTGGTGTAATAAAACTATTTTCGAGCGGTTTTTAATTGTGAAGTTAGTTTTGAATCACTAGTCAAGTTTGTTTTGATTCACTAGTCAAGTTTGTTTTGAATCACTAGAAGCCGATGCTAATGTGTTCCGCTATCGCTATTTGTTGAGATAGATATCCGATAACCCTTGACATGACATGTTAAGGTTTCAAGTAAAATTTGTGTGCAGTGGATTTGCTTACTACTACTATTCCTTGGTTGATTATACCGGCGCACTGCTTTGATATCGGTAAAGCTGCCACCTAGGCTACGTCGCTCGCCTGTCAAACTGAAGATTTCCTTTCCACTTTTACCTCAGGGACACCACAGGAGACCAGACGGCTCATTAATTTCAGGGCGACCAGGGACAATGAGTTCCTCAAATCGAAAATGATTGCCAGAAAACAGTGGGAGTGAGTCTTACGTTGTTCAATCTTTTCATTCTTGCGTCTGTTTTCTACTTTGGTATTTCTGTGTTGAGCTCAATAGCCCACTGAATGTCTGTGTCGTTATACTGTACGTTGGCTGTGATGTAGGCTTTTTCTGGAAGAAATGGGGGAGGGGAAAGTGACAAGGCAACAGGCTTCTAAGAAGTGGGAGAACCTTAAAAAGAAGTACAAGGTATGTGTCTAGTTTGAAATAAACAATTACCAATTGCCTAATGAATGTATCAACCAAACGAGACCATTGTTTTTGTTGTAATTATGCATTTGCTGTGTGTGTGTGTGTGTGTGTGTGTGTGTGTGTGTGTGTGTGTGTGTGTGTGTGTGTGTGTGTGTGTGTGTGTCTGTGTCTGTGTCTGTGTGTGTGTTTGTTTTTTCAGGATTTGAGGACTCCCAAAACTGGGTCGGGGACTGAAAGTGGGGAGGTGACTGTGGCGACGTAGCAGTATTATGATTTGATGCACGAGGTTCTTGGTGCCTGGCCAGCAATTGACCCACCAGTCCTTGTGTCATCGATTCAAGACCCCATGGTTATCCTCATGGTGAGGGTGATGTGGTTTCATGAATTTCACTAACTGCTATTCAAACATGTTTCATGAGATATTAGCTGAACATTTCTAAAGAAAATGACTTCTAACAACTGACTTGCATTGTTTCTTTAGGAGATGGTGGAGCCCTACACCCAAGCACCCCCGACAGCAGCCAGCACCCCAGTACACCCTACCACATCAATCATACGAAGGAGGTCCAAAACAGTGGCAGAACTCCTGGCTGAGGAGGCCCAGGAGCAGAGGCGCCATGAAGAGAGTGAGGCCAAGACGGATCGCTTTCTGGATCTCTTTGAGAGGATGGTCAACAAATTATAATTATTGATTTTTGTTGTTCCTATGTTTTTTATTCTCGCTATTAATTAATTTATGCTATTTATTATTCCTATTTATTATTGTTATATATATTTCTATTTATTGCTATTTATTAATTTATGCTATTTATTATTCCTATTTATTAGTGTTATATATATTTCTATTTATTAATTTATGCTATTTATTATTCCTATTTATTATTATATATATTTATATTTATTGCTATTTATTAATTTCTGCTATTTATTATTCCTATTTATTATTGTTATATATATTTATATTTATTGCTATTTATTAATTTATGCTATTTATTATTCCTATTTATTATTATATATATTTATTGCTATTTATTAATTTATGCTATTTATTATTCCTATTTATTATTGTTATATATATTTATATTTATTGCTATTTATTAATTTATGCTATTTATTATTCCTATTTATTATTGTTATATATATTTCTAATTTTAAAGTTACTTGTTGAACAATTAAATATTCTTGTTTACAAAAGTTTTTTCTATGTGTGATAAATGCTACAAGAAGCAGATAGTTTTAAAACATTTATCAATCAACAAATAAATAACACAGTATGAACATAATCATCAGGATAAACTTGTAAGGGAACATAAACCAACAGGTAACTGTAGAAAAACTATTTACAAGTGATAAGTAAGCGTATAAAAACCAACAAGAAAAACTATTTACAAGTGATAAGTAAGCGTAATAAAAACCAACAAGAAAAACTATTTACAAGTGATAAGTAAGCGCAATAAAAAACAACAAGAAAAACTATTTACAAGTGATAAGTAAGCGTAATAAAAACCAACAGGTAACTGTAGAAAAACTATTTACAAGTGATAACATTTAAAATTCATATGAGACTTGGACAGCCAGTGAGTCTCGGATAACAAATCCTGGTGTTTCATTTAGTCCAATTTGTTCTTGAGGGGGATGGGGGTCAAGGTCATGCCTGGCAATGTCTTCATCAGGATCCAGTGTGTCTCCATTGTTTAAGCAGACATTGTGCAAGAAAGCACAGGAAGCAATGACCTGGGGGGCAAAGGTAGGCTTGACTTCTAGCGCCCGGAAAAGGGTTGACCTCCACCTTGTCTTCATCATCCCAAAGGCCCGCTCTATCACAGAACGCGCCTTGGATTGGCGGTAATTAAAGCGCTGCTGCACCCGCCCAATCACCGGCTCTTTATATGGAGTCAACAGACATACGGGCGTCTGGAGGCAGGGGTACCCACCATCACCTAAGAGCATGTAACCCGGCGGTGGATACCTGGCAGTCAAATAAAAATAACTGTTTTTCATTACCCTTGTGTCATGGACAGACCCTGGGTAGCCCACAAAAATGTCCAAAAATGTCCCCTTTGCATCGCATATGGCCTGCATGTTAATTGAATAGAAATTCTTGTAATTTAGATAGTCTAATCGATGTCGTTGTGGTGGCTTGATCCGAATATGGGTTCCATCTATCGCCCCGACAACATTTGCAAAAGCAGGGGTCCCTGATAGATCGGCAAACCCTTGCCCTACTACTTTCAGCTCCTCATAGGCCTGTGGGAAGGAGATCACCCTGTTCAAATTGTTCCATATACTTTGTGCCACCCGGTGTATTACTCTGTGCACAGTTGCCTTCGGTACACTGAACACACTGGATACCACCCGGTATGACCAGTCCATGGGCAAGCCAATAGGTGTAGATCAGGATTTCAAATTGATTCCCCCAACCATGATCTTGCCCCCTGTCCAGGAGCCTCTGCAGGCTGTTCATGGCACGTCTGGACAGGCGAAAGTCTTTCCACAGTTCAGCCCCCTCATCGCGCCATATCCGCAGGATGGGCACAGTCGCATCCACCCTGCAGTACATAGGTGGACGATCCGCCTGGAGAAACAAAAAGACTGATGTTCAAACTGGGGTCGAGATGATGCGTCATGAAATGTCAAAGCCTCTCAGCCAGATGAACCACCAAAGTGGTTCGATCAAATCATTTGAGAATTCATAAATCATTTGGCTAAGATTTTCATTTCGCGGGACAGCACAACGTAATTTCGCCTGTGAATCCTACTCGATACAGAGCTTCGCTGGGGAGGAGCCGACACCTACTTGACACACGCCCCGATGCCTCGACGCAAACCATTACATCACTATTTAAAACCACTTGATGATAACATTTCCTAACTCACCCGGCACTGACAAAAATAAATTAACACATACATGGTTAAAAAACAGATCGTATACAAACACATACGAAAGCTAGCCTACATTTCCAGCTGAGCCGGCTGGCTAACTGATGGCCTATTTCATACAATGAAAAAATAAAGAAGTTATACGTACCATCATTTGATTCGTCAGCAGACGTATGCGTCGGTGATACATTCGTCGCCTCCGGTGTCTTTCTTTAGCAGCAGACAGGCGTAGAAACAGAAAAATGGCCAAGGCAACCGACATTATAACCAGTGAGGACGGCATCATGAATTAATAATTAATGCGACTCAATTGCCGCCTTTGAGAGGGGTCTGTGCGCGTGGAACTCAACTGTATATCCTTCTGAACACCCACTGATCGTAACTAATACAAATTAACGTTTTAACATTATTTAGGATCTTCATGCTCTTCCACCGGCACATTTTACGTGTTTCCATCGGTAATTGTCTACTTTTAATAAAGAAACCAAATGCAATATGTTCTTGTACTGTTGTGCTTTGATATAGTGGTCAGTTAGAATGAAGATCAAATCACATTCCAGTGACATAATGTGTGCATGTAAGACATGGATTTTTGTAGCCTATCAATAAATTATTCACGACAAGACACGTCTTAATAATAATAATAATAATAAATTTAAAGGCGCCTTTCAAGACACCCAAGGTCTTCTTTTGCATAGCTCCTCCAAGCGATGTGTGTGTACACTATCGATTGAAGGAGCTTGGTTAGATTTCATTCCAACCAACTGAATTCATTACCCTCTTGTTTAGCTTTTATTTTATTTTCCAAAGAGGGCAGCATGTTTCTTGTCAAACGAGCGCCTGACAGTCTCTCCGTCCTGTCTCCCCACACTGTCCTTTATGATTCTTGGACGGAATGTAACGGATAATTTCGTTGCTCTGTAACATGTGCAATGACAACAAATAAAATCCTATCCTATCCTATGGCAATGTTTTGATATGTTGAGGGGAGTGTCTTATGTCTGCATTTATTTGAAAGAGCATATGCACAGAAAAGCAGACGGACAGAGTTACAATGGAGATCCTGCGAGTTTTTAAAAGCCATGTGACGCGTCACATCACATAGGAAAGTTAACGCCAGCATTTCTGACGTTTTTATCCACTAATTCATTATGTTATGTGAGGCAACGCAACGTATGCTTGATCTGAAACATGCCTACTCGTGGCCTCTGTTGACATAGCAGTCAGCTGTCCGCAGTCAGCGACGATGAAGCCACGTAATGGAGGGGCGTCCCATTTCTTAGGGGAACGTTTTACCCCTCTGTATTGAGGGGCAAGGGGAAGGGGTAAGGGGGAGGGGTAAGGGCTAGAAATGGGAATTGGGCCTAAAACCCTTTCTTTTGACGCCAGTAGCCAATGAGCGCACACCACAAGACATGCGGTATGCTAAATAAAAAAGCATAGCTTATATATAAGTATTCTTACATTTGTGTTGTTAGGACACTCAGTTTATGATATTTGCTTTGTATTATCAGATACAACCAAGCACACAAAAAATGCAGGGCAAGAGTGGAACGTCTGTTCGGAGTCTGGAATATTCATAAAGTAGTCAAAGGCCTGTGCATGGTGTGTTTCATTTGGAAGGTGTGAGTGCATTGTAAGGCCCTCTAGCTCAAGGCATACTTAGTTCTACTAAAGACATATTGCAAGATCTTTCTAAAACTGCATATTTTCCTCATGTTAGATGGAGGTGCCATGACATGAGTGGTGGATATCTCCAATATTCTCCAGAGAAGGTCGTTCTGTTCATCAAAGCGACAGCTGTGCTACACAACATCTGTAGACTGGCAAACCTCCCAGATCCAGACATACCAGATCAGAATATGGAGCACCCCGAAGAGGCACAGGATGTCCATTACAATGGAATGAACACAAGAAATCGACTTATATTAGATTTTTTTTAACCTAAATTAAAAATAGAAGCAACACAATGGTCAAGATTACAATTCATTCATTTATATTTCAGTTAACAAAAATGTGCACACTCTGGCCCTACTCTTCTCCCATTCAAATTTTTCCCTCTCAAGGAGGAGTCGCTCTCTTTCAATGGCGACTCTCTGTATAATTTGAAGCTTCTCCCTCTCAATTTCTAGCAAAGCAAGGGTTTCTGGTGATGACTTCAGCGGACGTGTTTTCTTTTCGGCAAAAACAAAGAGAATTCTGATTAACATACCAATAAAAGGGAAATAATCCTTGTGCCAGATATGTTAGATGATTTAATGTATGCACATTCATGTAATGTCATTTAAGCTATAAACAGATTATGAATGACGAGATCAATGACAGTTTAGCTGACATATGACCCCAAGTCATCATCATCACAACGTCTTACAAGTAGCCTAACATCTTACCAGGAGGCAGTTGTGTAGCATCGACTTCAACAACTTCACTGACTGAAGTTGTGGTCTCCAAGAAGTCCACTGGCAACCCAGTCTCAAAGCCTCCATCGATGCCTGCATGGACAGCCAGAATGTTAACTAGTATGTCTTTCTTATCATATATCATATCATAGCAGCTATAATATAAAGTCAAGAAACAAAATCACTAGCAGGGAGAACGAGAACGTCAAACATTATAAGATAGACATTATAAGCTTCACTCTTCTGTTACGTATTTTAAGAATCTAAGCTACCCACACATAGACCCAATGAAGCAGGACCAAACATATAAGCCGTAAATACTATACATAGCCACAAGGGGAGCAAGACCTTATTGGAGGCTGCTCCAGCCACAGATAGCAGCACCTTTTAGATATATGAAGAAGCCGAAGCCATTACGGCACCCCGGCCACGCCCACTTGACGGTCTCTACCGGTGCACTGGTGGTGGAGAGCGTTAGAGATTTCTACCCACACCCGCAGAGAGTCATGGGCCTTTGCCCGTGTCTCTAAGTAGCTAAAGTTATATCTCTCACACGTGTTCAACACGATTCCTAGACTTTCGTTCCATAGCCAGTTACCATGCCGAAACATGCAGACTTTAACAATAAACTGAGTTAAAAGCAATCCCGGATTTTGAACCTTTCCTTGAAGAACTACGTAAGACTTCGAAGTTCTCCGTCGGGATGTCGGATACGCAATGCAATTCGCCGTCCGATCGATCTTATATGTTGACTACAAACCATGTACATAGGGTTGTAAATAAACTTCCAAAGCTTTTCAAATCTTATTTGGTGTTTTATTGGTCCTTAATGTGCAAAGTAAACAATGTGCAGAGTCAAACGGGAGAAGTGATTCCGAAAAAAAAAAAAAAAAAGATCTCCGACAGGCTCTCCGCGTCTACCAACAGCACGGAGGTCTATAAACTGGCCTTACCATCGTAGTCAGCCTTGCTGAGGAGTCCCACAATCCGGTCCTCCGCCGGTGTCAGGGGGGTAGCAGAAGAGTAGCCACCACCGGTAATTCTCCGGTCTTTACAAATGAACGTTGCTTTTTTCTTAACGTCACTTGTCACGCCTCGTTTCCACATACGTATGTTTTTCGTGTCCGTGCTTCCGTAAATTTACGGAAGGAGTCGCAAGTGTTTTACGTACGGGCATGAATTTATTTACGGACAAAAGATGTTAGGAGAAATCAGCGGATTGCTTACTCCGGGTAGGAAATGAGTGCCCAAATGAAGGAGTTCAAGTACCTCGGGGTCTTGTTCGCGAGTGAGGGTACTATGGAGCGTGAGATTGGCCGGAGAATCGGAGCAGCGGGGGCGGTATTGCGTTCGCTTTACCGCACCGTTGTGACGAAAAGAGAGCTGAGCCGCAAGGCAAAGCTCTCGATCTACCGGTCGATCTTCGTTCCTATCCTCACCTATGGTCATGAGGGCTGGGTGATGACCGAAAGGACGAGATCGCAGGTACAAGCGGCCGAGATGAGTTTTCTCAGAAGGGTGGCTGGCGTCTCCCTAACTCGGATTAGAGCCGCTGCTCCTTTACTTAGAAAGGAGTCAGCTGAGGTGGTTCGGGTATCTGGTAAGGATGCCCACTGGGCGCCTTCCTTGGGAGGTGTTTCAGGCACGTCCAGTGGGGAGGAGACCTCGGGGAAGACCCAGGACTAGTTGGAGAGATTATATCTCAACACTGGCCTGGGAACGCCTCGGGATCCCCCCGTCAGAGTTGGTCAATGTGGCCCGGGAAAGGGAAGTCTGGGGCCCCCTGCATGAGCTGCTCCCCCCGCGACCCGACCCCGGATAAGCGGATAGGAGACCGGTACTTTGGAACATGAGGATCGACATATACAGAGATAAAAACAAAACCAACAGGCTTGGAAAGAGATCGCTGAGGAGTTTGGCCTGCAAGGTACTTAGCCTACAAGTTTTGTGAAAAACATAAAAACTTTCATACGGTATCTCCGTAAAACGACGGCGAAAGTTAAATTTTTTGAACGTATATTACGGACATACCGGACAGAAATTTTACGGAGGGGAGGAGTCTCGGAGGAAAAACGGACATTACGGAGAATCACATAGGAATGAATGGACTTTCGGTCGGAGACGGTTGGATCGCATACGAGAATGTACGTATGTGGAAACGAGGCGTCAGTGTGGTAATTTTTTTCTTGACGTTTTCAACGTTTCTACTGATCCCTGATACGGTGCTCACCTTTTCGGCTATTTTCAGCCATTCTTGGTATTTCTTTTCTTTGGTCAGACTCATAGAAAATTTCCCAAACAATATTCCATTTGAGCTTTCTACTAAACTCACCAACTTTTCTATTTCGTCCGCTTTAAAATTTTCGGCACAAAGTTGTTTTTTGGCAGTGGCTATTCGTACGGCGACCGAATAGCAATTAGGCTATTCGTACGGCAGCTTGTCACATGACCGACGGCAGCTTGTCACGTGACCGCACTTGACCTATCAGTCTGCTCGGCGCAGCCCGTAAAAATAGCCATGGTAATTATAGTAATTAATTATAGTAATTAACCCTAACCATAACCTGCCGTGAAAATAGACTAATGCAGTAATTTTACGGCGCACCGTAAGCATAGCCACTAGCTATTTTTACGGCACGCCGTAAGCATAGCCACTACCTTGTCTTAATGTAACTCACCTCTGATTAAGCCTTTGAGATGCAGATGACTTAAACTTCTGTCCTCCATGGATACAAGCATAATCGATTTCAGGATACTTTAACTCTGTCGGAATGTTCAATTTACTTTTGCTACGGTAATGTGTCTTGAATGATTGTATTCCAGGTGAACTCCTCTTGTAGAACTGCACATTATGTTTTCTTTGATAATCCTCCACTACCTTCTGCAACTCAATATATGCAGAAAATGTAGCACCCACAAACAAACCATCCTCCGCCATTTAGTCCAAAAGAAAACCGTAACAATAGGAAACTCCTTATAATTGCTATTCTTACGGTCGCCGTAAGAATAGCCACTACCAATAAATTACGCGCCGAGCAAACTGGAATTAGCCGGTCAAGTGCGATCACGTGACAAGCTGCCGTACATTGGTCGCCGTACGAATAGCCACTGCCTTGTTTTTTCCCAATCCCATCCATAGCTAGCAGTTGTCTTTGGATATTTTAGGATTATGACAGCTGTCAGCTGTGAAGTACTTGCTGTAGTTTGGTCTGGCTTTGCGAGACTAGCTGTGAAGTGACGTGATCCGATAACAAGTTTCATCAGTTGCTAAGTGACAGACATAAAAGCTGAATGTCGATGCTAGATCGCCTACTTAGGATATCTTAACCTGAGATAAGATAGGATATGTTTCTGTAATACCAAATTGAGAAAAATCCTATCTCCACTTCTCCTATCTTAAAATAGGATTTAAGATAGGAAGTTTCTGTAATACGGCCCCTGGTGTCCACGGTGATGCCGGGCATATTCCTTAGTGTGGCCAGGATGAAATAACTCATGATCTGGGAGAGAAAGGGAAGGAGAAGAGATGGAAGGGACCGGAGGGTTTAAGAATGGAAATGAAAGATGGGACAGTGAGGCAACTTTGTTTTTATTTATATAGCACTAACAAAGAAGAGGGAGAGAAGAAGAAAGGCAGCAAACAAGTTTGGAGCAGGACGTATGGTTTTGTACAATACGTATCAATATCTACAATTATCAGCAGGGTCAGCTGAAGCCCCTAATCTAACAGTAGCATGGGTAATATACTAACATACTATATATATTGTAGAAGTGGCAGTAGTCGTAGTAGTAGAAAGTAGAAGTAGCAGTCGTAATAATATCAGTTGAAGTCGTAACAGTAGTAGTAGGAGTAGTAGTATTAAAAGTAGCTGTAGTATTAGCCCTATATCTACCTTGAGAGTGGTGGTCAGGAGCGTCTGCTGGTTCAGCGGTCTGTAGCCCTCGCCGTTCAGGGGCAGGAGCCTCAGTACCAGCTTGACCATGAGGTCGTCTACCAGGTCGCTGCTGACGGTGAGCATGGAGCCGGGAGGCAGGCTCTTCAGCGTACACTCCATCCTAGTCTGGACGGATGCAATATATTAAATATATGGGTAGACTACATGGGCTTTTATTTCAAAAATCCTTACTCGACCCGGATGAATTTCATCTTTTGGATCCTAATTATTTGTGTTCAGAAGTGTTCATGTTGTTTATCGTATTATTTCTAAGCAGTATCAGTAAAAGTGTTGAACTATCGCTTTCATTAGCAAACTTTGAAACAGATGTGCAATACGATTGATGCCAAAAATGAAATGCTACTATGTCCTGCAAAGCCCTTTCACTGACCAGCAGGTCCTTCTCGCTAGGTGCTAGCTGATCCGGGACCAGCCCGGCTATGCTATGAGCCACCAGGTAGACGGCGTAATGCTGGAAGATGTGTGGCACGGTGAGCAGAGCCTTCTTCAGACCGTTCCAGGGGATCAACTGTTTCTCCAGACGGGCCATGATGTATTTAGCCAGCTGGAAGAAGGACCCAGAAGGCATGCTGCCACTTAGCTTTCACACAGGACCTATTTGTCATTTTGATGTTATGTTCCTCTGTGAAAGCATTTGGTTAATTTGCCAATTGATTCTATGGGTTGAATTTGTGTTTTGCACAGTAGGGATGCAAATGACAACATTAAAGGGTCAAGCAAATATTACAATATGGAAATTAAGTTTGTTACTACACTGCAAAATGTGTTATTTAACTTTGTGTATTCAGAGTACAAATCAATGTTTTCAAATCTGCTTTTTTGTCTTAAAAAACGTATAAGTCACAAATATGAAGCATCTCATTCAACAATAGAGACCTGGTGATGAGCTATGGGCTGCAGAAGACAGTTGGCCTGTTGCCTGTCCACCCTCACCGTGACCCATGGGAAGGAGGACCGGAGGAGGCGGTGGACCTCCTGGAAGATGGTGAACCACCACACAGGAGGGTGGGACCCAGTGGCGCAAAAAGTGGGTATGCACTATATGCGGCGCATAGGGGCGCCGCACCAGTAAAGTTGATACTTTATAACTCCAAAAGTTAATAAATTAATAATCCAAAAAAATAAATAAAGATTATTATCGTATCTGAATCGAGACTGAATCGTTCTACACAGTTTTGCGATGCATCAAAGAATTGATTATTTTTCCCACCCCTATTGGTTACTGTACTCCAACAGTTCTATTGTTTTGCATGTAAGCTTTTTGGTGAAGCTAGAGTTGCTGACACGCGCCTTGTGGTGGGGTATAATAACTGGCAGTGTCTTTCAAAGATACTGAAGCACCATGAAACAAGTGGTTACCACATAAATGCTTATCTGATGTGGAAAGAATTGGCATCCCGCTTATGCCTAGGTAAAACTATTGATAGCGAATTGCAGAGAGCCTGTTGACTAGAGTGATCGACTGCATACTCTTCCTTGCAGAAAGAAACCTGCCACTCAGGGGGACAAAATGCACAGTTAGGACATCCTAGAAATGGACATTTTCTGGGTATCCTTGATCTCTTATAGCACGGTATGATGTTACACTGGCAGAGCATCTTCGAAAGGCTGCCTCCAAAAAAACACCGGATATCTGTCCTGGTGCACTCAAAATGAATTTTTTGATTCGATAGAGTGTTTTAGGTCAAATTTGTGGCCAGATCAAAGGGGGGGGGGGGGGGGGCGCCTGCTATGTGTCTGCATACCCCCCAGAAAGTAGGCAGTTGCGCCACTGGTGGGACCCAGGGCTGACCTGGAGAGCACAACACCAGTAGACACCTCTTTAGACCGTCTGTGGTAGACACAAGTCAACCTGGGGCTTCAGGAGTTGTTGCAGAGCTCCTCCGCAGCTTTGATGGAAAATGAGCCTTCCTTTGAACCACAGCTACCTGGCTCTAACTGAATACCTCCTGCCATATCTCAGTGAATTACTCTATCGTTGCCACGATACTGGATTCTCTAACTTCGATACAATACCTTGAAAAAAACGATATGGGATACTATTTTCCATACCAGGGGGAAAACCAAAGAAAATCCCATACCCAAAGTAAAAAGAGTATATTTCCACAACTACAATGGCTATAATATGTCATCTTGGTGCGAAAAGAAAGATTGTTGTGCAAGTTAAATATTCAATGCAGATACCACTTGGTTAGAGTGAATAAAGCTGGAACACAGCTTAAGTGGAAGATTACATTTCCACCTGAAATAATTATCAGTTGGTCATTATCAGTAGGTAGCCCTGAAGTAATATGAGACACAAACAGTTAGATATCATGAGAATTGAATGTACAATTTTCACAATTTTGACACTCACAAATACACCAGATTCCCACCAGATGTCGATGAAGGACATGTATTCTGATTAAAGGAGATTGTCCTATTTCCTCAGTCATTGATGTTTAAATCATCATGTTTAGTTGCTAACCAAGACACTGGATTATCTATCACAAAACCTTCTTCTTGCATATGGGTGTACATTCGTTTTTGACAATTCTTGGGTATTTGCCTCAAAGTCACAGTACTTCTAAAAAGCACTCCTGCCGTTTTCTTTCTTTATCGAAAAACGGTCACGGAGTCTCTCCGCTTTACATGCTAGCTGTTGAGTTATGGCTAACTTTTAGCTAACACGGTCGCACAGAGCATTGAGATATTTATCTATTTAAAAAATCTATATTTTTGACAACAGTACTGTACAGGGCCAAACCTGAACAATTTGGCGCCAAGATTTTTGCTGGCGCCCCCTACCCCTTTGGATCGCACAGTAAATTCGACTACCAATGTTCATACACTCAGAGAAGCTGCAAAGCTTTGTCTTTGAGACTCTTTTATTTTAGATAGAAAATTAAACGAACAAAAAACGTATTACAAACCAAGTAACAAGCAATGAATCATAAATACAATATAAACAAGAAATGTGCATTTCGCCGGCACAACGCGAAGCATGTGTTCAAAACGCTACCGTGAACCTGTTAAGGTATGCACAAAATACTGCGGAATGAACGTTTAAAGGCCCACTATGCAACTTCGGGAATTTCTTCGCTGTTTTCTTGGTTTTGGCACGCACATTTCTCTACACAGCGCCCCCTACAGCTTCGTAGTAGATATTTTACAACACTGTCGTAACAACTCGTTGACGACCCTTCCCCATGCACTTCTACGCGAGCCATGTGCATTTGTTTTCAAAGAAGCCGGCGAATGCGTGGAGCCATGTCCGAAGTAAATGTTCATGAAGTGTAGGCAAGGTTATACATTTTTAAAATGGTGTATTTGTATTGCAATAAACATAAAGCCATCCTTTTTTATAGTTGACGGGGAGAATTTATATCCTAGATTATAATTGTTTTATCTTAGGTTGAACAGAACAATCAGTGTGAGAGTGTTGGCCAACATAATAATCTAAATAAACAAGAACCTGGATTCGGGGATTCAGTCTGTATCAGGGGGACGAGACGGACGAACAGCAAAACACCAATGGAAACAAAGGGGTTTATATGGTTGCAAGCTAGAAACATACAGGGCTCACAACAAAACGGTCGAGAAAACAATTTTTACAGGGCTCACAACAAAATGGTTTGATCAAACACATGTGTACAGAGACTATCAACATCAAGAATACCACGAGGACAAAGTTCACCCAAGGGTACTTTCAATTTCAAAAGCAACACGGCCAAGTCGGAGTCAGTCTGATTTGCAGTCTTTTTCTTTCAGTTCACGCTATTCCTGAAAAGCTTGCCCAACGTTTACTCGTGTCTGGCCTCTCTGTCGGTCAGTCTCCCTTTTCTCTTCTTCTGTTCCTCCGACATTGGGTTTCTCTGTCTCTTTTTAGTCGGCTGATCTATGATGAATGTAACAATCCCTTAGTTACTTGTGTTTATATCGAGCCGGTTCCGTGTTTGGGGGTCTGTGCCGTAAAGCAATTTGTTATTTCGCGAGACCCGAGAGTGGGCGGCGGGTCGCCGGCAGAAACATATTATTCCTTTTCTCCGCCAAGATGCGCAAGGGGGAGTTGAAACAACGAACAATCGAACAAAAATGTATAATGGAACCATCGCAATGATTCCTAGCCTGTTATATTAAGGTAAATCAAGCCAAAAAAGTTGTATAGTTCCCCTTTCACTCGTGTCTGATCTCTTTTCTGGTCCATTCTTCTTTTGTTCCACCGACAGTCGCCTCTTGGGTTCCTTATCAGTCGATTGATCCATGATGAATGCAACAATTGCCTCGCAACTGGCTGTTTATATCTAGCCGGTGCCATGTTTGGGTGTGTGTCTGTGCCGTAAAGCATTTTCGAAACTACAATCTGACTACATTTTCGAGGATACTTCCGCTGCGTCACATCCGGAATGTCCCGGTCCGAGCAGATCAAGTTGCATATGCGCTTTTTCACTGTAGAGGCGACATGGGAAAATGACACACCCACCAATCGACCCAGAAATGGATGCAGAACCATCAGCATAACTCTCAACCTGCATACTTAATGTAATTTTGGCTAAAAAAGTTGCATAGTGGGCCTTTAATAAGTCGTGTTCCGCGAGTCCTCCATCGGACGGCTGGCTGCAGCCTCCAGGGGAGAGTGGCGGCTCCTCGGAGACAGTGGCTATTCGCTTAGGCCTCACCTGTTCACCCCAGTGGCTAACCCGGGAGACGTCCACGAGGAACAGTACAACGAAGCCCACCGTCTGGCCCGGTGCATTGTCGAGCGCACGATCGGCAGGTGGAAGTTGCGCTTCCGATGCCTCCACAAGTCCGGCGGAGGGCTCCAGTTTGCGCCAGCCAAGTCGTGCGCTGTGATCTGCGTGACAGCAATGTTGCACAACATTGCAGCCAAGGCTGGGGTGGCGTTGGGTGAACCGGACGAGGACGAGGAAGATCCGTTTCGGGACGGCCTCCCGGATTACGCTGCTTGTTTGGAATCATGCAGAAGAGTGATCGCGGTTTTTTTTACCCCCCCCCTCCCCATGTCACTAAACATCCCCGTCAACGTGACCAATCCCCACCATATCCCAGCCTTTTGCCTGCTCCTTTTGCCTTTAATTTTTTTTTCATTTCTTTCATTCATTATTTTGTTTAATTTTTAATTGTTTGGGTTATTTTAGGCTATGTTTTATGAGTAGCCTATGTCACAGTCTGCACAAATCCCCTAATTTCTCTCACACATTTTGAGTGACCTGTCTGCGCAAACATTTTCTGGACTGTCCCGTTTTATTTTGGCCATTTTAACATCTTTATTAATAAATTAATTAATAATCTTTATTAATCACCAAACTAAGAACATAAAGGCGCAAAGCATTTTAATAAAACGCATCCAATACACGGAACGTCCGATGGTGACGCCACTGAGGCTATAGTAGGCTAACGATGCTCTTAGCGTCCTACGAGTACCCCTGGAGTACTCGTTAGTTACGAGCGTTTTCACGACGTTCGTTACCAACGATGTATTCGGGAAACGCGGTGAAAACTCTACGATGCCCTTACAACGCACTTCACGATCCACTTCGGCTAACGACGCTTTCGGGAAACGAGGCCCAGGTTACATGAAAACATTCCGGACGAGGCTGTTCAGCTAGAGGGAACAACACTCTTCAGAGCGGACGGAGACGTGTGGGGAAAAACGGTCTGTCTAGCTACCGGACCAGATAAAATGAGACGGAGAGGTAATAAAGTCTATCGGCACGAGGACCTTGGATTTATTAAGTAAAGTGGCAACGGTTATACAGAGTCATAAAGCGTGAGAAATCGAATATGTCTAAGTCCCTAATCAGCGCTGATGGTTCGTCCGGAGCTTCGCCTCCGTGGAAGGTCTGCTTCAGAAGAAGGTGAAGAGTCCCTGTGTGATGCAGTCTTATGCTGTATCCTCCTCTCGATGAGGTGTGTGCGTTTGAGGTGTGTGCGGTTCTGTGTGTTTTTGCTGCACCTTAGCTCCCAGGCCCTGGGTCTTCTCCTAACGGGGAGAGTTCCTCGTGTCTCCGGTGTGATAAATTAAAACGGGGGAGTGCCCCCCGAAGTGTCTCGTGTGTGATAATTTAATGTGGCTCTGAGGCCCCTAGTATCTGCATGTGTTCCTTCTAGTGGGGGAGAGCTTCGAGGTGTCTCCTGTGTGATAAATTAATGTGGCTCTCCCGTTCTTGAGGATGACTGGTGCATTGTCTGAGTGTCAACCATTTGCCTGGGAAATGGGGCCTTCGGCTCTGGCCTTGACCTGACTATATTATCATGTTTGTGTTATGTGTTCGTTGGGTTTAGAGCAAGAGTCGACTATATATTAACGTGCCTGCCATGTGATGTGCTCATCAGGTTATTTTTCCCAACAGACGCGGCGAGTTCCGGTAAGAGCAGAGGCGGGGGGCTATGCATTTATATCAACAAAGACTGGTGTGTAAACGCTACGTTGGTGGCTCAACACTGCTCTGAACTGGTTGAATTTTCAATAGTGATCTGTCGGCCATTCTACCTGCCAAGGGAATTCACCAGTTTGATTGTAGTAGCTGTTTACATAGCCCCTTGCTCCAACGCCAATGCTTACGAAGTACTCCGCCCCCTGTATGACGTCATCAGCGCACTGTTGACAAAACACCCGGACAGCTTTGTGGTTGTTGCAGGAAACTTCAACCACATTAGCTTAAAGACTGTGCTCCCCGGATTCAAGCAATATGTGGACTTTAAAACAAGAGGAGAAAATATACTTGATCTGGGGCCGTATTCACAAAGGATCTTAGGGCTAAAAGTAGGTCCTAACTGGCGAATTTAGAAGTAACTCCTAAAAAATAATGGGCGTGTCACTCTTAAATGTAGGACTCCTAACTTTTTTCACTAAGAGCAATTCACCAAGTATTTTAGGCCTAAAAGTAGCACCTAAGTCTAGGAGTGCTTAAAAGTCCTCAAGAGGTCTCCTAACTCAGTAAGACCTTTTCACAAAGAATCGTAAAATGCCTGCGAGACGAAATGTTAGGGTATTAAACTTGTTGTGGAGTTAGTGCGCGATGCAATAACATCCCAGACTAACAGGAATAATCAGATTAGTCCCGAAATAAAATGTTTGGCCACACTACGTTATTTAGCAACAGGGGAAATGCAACTTTGCAATGCCGATTTAAAAATATCGCAACCATCAGTCAGCCGTGCCATAAACTTTCCTTTGGACATTCAACAATTACACAGGATCAAAATCAACTTCATGGCAATTGCAGGTGTGGTCGGTGCTTTTGACGGGACGCACATAAAAATAATTGCGCCATCAAAAGACGAGGACGTGTTCGTCAATAGGAAGAAAGTGCATTCCATCAACACGCAGGTTGTTTTTGATTTTAACATAGCCTACTGGATGTTGTTGCAAAGTGGCCTGGATCTTCAGCTACCCATGATTCGCGCATTTTAATGGTGAGCGGTCTGAGGCAGCTTTTTGAGATGTACCAGTTGGGTGTCACTTGTTGGGTGACAATCCATGCAAGATGTGGCTCTAGACACCCTACCTCAATCCACAACCGGGAGCACAGTTAAAGTATAACATGTAAGTGATTACGCAGATTACGCTTAGTCCTATGCGTAAAACACATCGTATTGGCTCTTTGACGCGTTTTATTTGTTGAATCCATATTTATTATTGTTTACTGATTTCCTCCATACATGCTAGAGCACACAAACATACACGAAATGTTGTGGAGAGAGGAATTGGGCAGATGAAACGTCAGTTTCATGTCCTCCACGGCGAAATACGCCTCACCCCAGAGAGGGCAAGCACAGTAATTACTGTATGTGCCATTCTACACAACCAATGAATTTGGCCGTGTGGAACCGAGTGGACTGGCATTTAGGGATCACTTTGAAAACACATTTTAGGTAAACACCTTGGCACAAATCAGTCAACACTTGTGTAGTTCATAACAATTATTTTCTTTTAAATTTTACGTATTTTTATCGTTTGCTTTCTCTCTCTCTTGAACTTGCAGGCTACAACGTCATTATCGTGGTCTGCACAAAATTGTCATCATGCGTGTATTCTGCTAACTGCACTATAACTACTTAATAGGAATTCATTTCTAGCCTAGGCTATTTCCTTGTTTTTCTGTGATTTAGTGGGCTCGTCTGAACCAGGCCCCCAGGATAGGCATATACTTCCGCAATCCACCCGTGCTCAGAGGCCAAACCTGGTATTGCAGCTGTTTAGCTGGGAGTGGACGGGGGTCCGTCATTTCATGTGGCCCAGAAGTAGATATCGCCGTCCACTCCAATACAAGTGGGGAACAGGATTGTGTCTCCGCAAGAAATGTCTGGATATCAATCAAAGGCTCATAATTATATTTCTACCCTGTTCTAAAAAAAATTAAGTTTTTTCTTTTCAAAACGCCTCCTCAAGCGTTTTATTAGCAGTTTACGTTGGGTACGCAGCTGAAAGGAGCCGTACTGAAACAAACGGCTCCTTGCTATGATCCTATTTTGAAGTGCACGGCTCCATTAACTTCCGAATTAAATTAAATTCTGAATTAACTTCCATTAACTCCATTAACTTCCAAAGTCTGAGATTTGTCCTTTACTTGACATGAATGGCGTTGAACACGGATATATAACACACATATCATTGAAATAGCTGGAACAGGCACGCACGTATTGATTACCTGAATGATTATGGGAGACCTACGTAATTTTCATAATATTGTAAATTGTCTGATATTAACATTTCAGTTGCGTTGGTAGGTATTTCATTTTCATTTGCTTGTTTAGCTATGTATGACAGGGTTATGGTTAGCTATGTATGACAGTTGACAATGTTGGTGTATTACAATTCAATATTTGGGTAGGCTACTCCAACTTCGTTGCTGGTCGATATGTAAACATTTACTTTTATATAAATTATTGATTGCATTCTTTGTAAAATAGTTAGTTGGAAGGAATCTGTTTCTTAAGCAATAACATTGAACTGAAATTTTTAGGCCTACATACGTTTACTATGTTACTATGGTATTATATGGAGCAATCTTACATATTTATGAAGTTTCCAGATCAATAAAGTTCTATCTCTTTTTATTTGAACTGCCTGTATGTCCTCTTGATTATAGTATTACAGTGTGTACCTTGGTTATCAGCTATCATAGAATGGTGTCCAAATGGCTGCATGTGTAAGAAATAGGATTTGAACCAAGTGTTACAATAAAAAAAAGCTTTTATTAAAAGACCCCCCACCCCAAATTTGAACAAAACACATTTTTTGGCTGTTTGGCTGGGGCAGAAGAGTGGAAGGGGAAACAAAGACAGGTAGCCTAAGAAGTAAGGAAAGGAATGAGAGGAAGAACAGTGAAATGAATGAACAGTGTGATAAACGCAAATGATTACCAAAAATGTTATAATTACTGATTTATCAAATACGCAGAGAAGAGCATCATCGAATAAAGATTAAGGACCTGGATTATATCTTACAGTATTGAAAACTGTTGAAATTACAATTCAGAGTGGAGAAGGCTGAAGGAATTGGCCCTAAAAGTGTCAGTTTCACCCACTCTGGATTATCGCTTCAAGAGACTGTGAAATGCTTTTTAAAAAAATGTCATTTCCCCTATTGGTGAAATGAACCTTGTCTTTTAGGTACAAACCACAGCAGTTAAACCTTATTCCAGGATGCTCTACGCTGTTGCCTCCTAGCTCTACACTAACAAATGCGTTCATCACACTGTTCACCCATTTCCTAGCGTGATTTAGCTTCCCCGGATGGTCAGCCCTCCACCAGCGTCTCTTGTTGATGGTAGAGTAGACGATCTGCATTGCTGGGAACTGCCGGTGGAGGTACTGCAGGTCCTGCTTCATTGCGGCAACAATAAGCCTTGGTTTAGTTATTCAGTTCTGTTGGATTCCAGCCCACCATGGAATATATGGCAATGAAATTGCTGATAAATTAGATAAAAGATACTAACCTAATTAGAAGAATTTAACCTTAAGTATATATATTTTTTATTTTTATTTATTCATTTCTTTTGTTCGTTTGTTTTATTTTGTTTATTTTGTTTCGTTAGTTTGGTTTTTTCTTTGAATTTATTTGTATGATTTAAAGTATGATTTGCCAACGTCCTTGTCCTTGTCAACGTCCTTGTCACAAACTCCTGTGTAGTAGTCCAGTAGGTCGCGGTATATGGGGAAAAACTATGATCCGCCACTAAACTAGAAGAAGAAGAAGATCTCTGCATCCGGTACGTCACGGACTAGGTCACGTGTCCTGGCCACATAACGCGGAAGCAAATCGCTCTTGTATGTTACCATGCGCCACTGAGCAGTTTGCATAGGAATGAATGGGCGTCCATTTTCCAGTCCGTGGTCCATCCTTTATTATGTCCATGGTCTGAACAAGCAATCACCGAACTGACCGCTTCTAAACTCGTGCACGAGAATTGACGTAATCCATAGCAACGGCGCGTCACTCTTAGTTCATTCTTAGTGATTCATCCTTAGTAAGAATAGGTCTCAGCGGCTTTGTGAATAACTTTTAAGAAAAAACTCCTACGTAAAATGTTTTAGCGCGAGTTAGGAGCACTCCTAGCGGTAAGATAAAATGCTTTGTGAATACGGCCCCTGGGGCCGGTTGCACCAACTGGGCGTAAGCCTGGTCGTAACTACGCCTGGTCGTAACTTGGCGTTCTAAATCCAACCTAACCGGTTGCACCAACTGGGCTTAGCGTTCTTTTCACTAAGACCAAGACGTAAATCCTACGCCTGGTCAGGGGGAGGCGTAGAGTCGAAATTTCTGCTGTTTCCATAGCAATTACAATAATAAAAAAAAACGTTACAATCAATGCATCCAGCGCTAATATGGCACGTATTATCCATAGGGTGTACAACGAGCGGGCATTTAGACGGGAAAGGGTAATTAGGGACAGAAGCAATCCATTGGACATTTATAATGACGAGGAGCTGATTGAGAGGTTTCGATTCTGTAGGAGAGATCTGTTTGAATTAATAGAAGAGCTGTCACCGGATTTACAGTTCGTGTCGGACCGCAATGCAGCGCTACCACCGTCCTTGCAACTGCTGATTGCGCTTCGTTTTTTCGCAAACGGGGCTTTTCAGAACACTGTAAGCGACATGGTGAGGGTCCATAGATCGACCGCCTGTCGGGTAATCCGGAGGGTTTCCCTGGCTTTGAGCCGCCGCATCGCTCGTTACGTCCACCTCCCGAACGAGGAAGAGGCGGCGGCGATGAAGGAACGGTTCCGCCAGGCGTCCGGTATGCCTGGGATCGTGGGCTGCATCGGGATACATGTGCAGATCCAGGCCCCACATGAGAACGAGTATTTGTACGTTAATCGAAAAGGTTACCATTCGATTAACATACAAATAGCTTGTGACGCAAATTATAACATCATTAATTTGGTGGCGAGATGGCCTGGATCCACCCACGATTCCCGCATCCTCCGGGAGAGTGCGTTATTGCAGGACTTCGAGGAAGGAAGGTAGGCTATAGCCTAGTGTTTTTCTAATCAGCTACACTGAAACAATTTGAGCTTCACTTTAAGTAATGAACAGCAACCTAATTAAAGTATATTTTCATAGGTGCAGCGGGCTGCTCCTCGGGGACAGTGGATACCCGCTGAAACGGTGGCTGATGACCCCGCTAATTGCTCCAACAACTGACCAAGAACGGAGGTATAACACCATACACTCCGCAACTAGGTCAGTTGTTGAGAGATGTATCGGGGTTCTCAAACGCAGGTAAACCATAAGTAATATGCATCCCTTAAAAAGACATAAAAAAATATCTAGATATAGATGTAATTTTTCTTATTTTGTTTAGGTTTCACTGTCTTCATGGGGAGATGCGGATGCACCCAGAACGGGTCTGCACTGTAATAGCAGCGTGCACAGTTCTGCACAACATTTGCATCGCCAAAAGAATCCCTCTCCCCAGACACCATCAGCCACCGGCAGTCCCCGAGGAAGATGTGCGTCAAGCCACTCGGCCTGAGGACATCGCTGGCCGATTAGTCCGTGCTCAGCTCATTAATCAGTTGTAAATATTGTTTTAATTATGTATATATGTTTTTTATAGGCCGACACGAACTGTAAATCCGGTAACAGTAAATCTTAATTTGAACAGTAAAAAGTAAAACATTAAAACACAGAAATATAATCAAACAATTATCCTAACTCTAAAATATTTATTTACATTATTTACATTGTACAGGGATGGTCACGGTTGGTCTTCAAAAATAATTGTTTGGGGCCTAATTTGTTGCTGGAGCAAATGAATTTGGAGCCGTAATTTAATTTGTTCTAATTCAATTTTTTTGGTCTCTGCCTCTAATTTAATGGTCTCCTTCTCCACCCGGACAATTTCCTTCTCCATGAGGACCTGTTGAAGGTCCTCACTTCTCCTCCGCTTCGTTGCCGGGGGTGGGGATGGACAGGAAGGGGTTGCCACTGCTGGTTCTATCGGTGGTGGTGGTGTTGAGCTGGTAGTGGCACTTTCCAAGTCTGAAACAAAATGTGAATTTATTAATTCTGGGCAATAAGGCTAGTCCTGCTTATTCAACTTATGTGTAGTCCTGCTTATTCAACTTAGGCTAGTCCTGCTTATAACAAACCATCCTCAATAAATATGCTAGGCTACATACCTTCTTCCAACTGCTCCGGCGGTTGAGGACATCCGCTGTCCACCCCGTCCAACCCGACGAAGGCTGGTGAATCCTCCCCGAAAATAGCGACGATAATGTCACTATAGGGTGATGTTTTCGGGGGAGGACCACCGCCAGTGGGATGGTGCTTTAGAGAAGAGACGTCCTTCTTGGCCCGGGACAGGAGGTCTTTCCATTTCTTTTTTATGTCACCATCCGTCCGATGACAGCCTGAGTCTGAACAGCTGTTCAGACTCTCCATTATAAATCTCCATGTCTCTTGCTTTGTTTTGTTTGTTACGACATTGGACTGCTTGGCAGTCAGTGCCGTCTTATTCTCACTGTATAATTCTATTAATTTTCTAATTTCAACGTCGGTGAAGTTAACTTTTCTCTTTCTGTTTTCCTCCATCATGTCGGTTTGTCGGATTTGTCGGTTTGTCGGATGTTGGTAAAATAGTAAACAGCTGTTGTCACAAGGTATCCTAGCAACGCGGTGATATGCGCATCACATGGAACATTCACATGGCCGCGCATGGCTAAGACCGGGCGTAGTTGAGACCAGTCGTAAGTCCCGTTGGTGCAACCGGCGTTAGTTCCATTCTAACGCCAGGTCGTAACTAAGACCTACTTAGCAGTTACGACCAGGCTTAGTTACGCCCAGTTGGTGCAACCGGCCCCTGGTCTATTCCAACATTGCTGAGGCATATAAGGCCATTCCAGGTGACGCACTCTGTCACCTGTGGTGTCCCTCAAGGATCAGTCCTTGGCCCCACCCTCTTCACGCTATACATGCTCCCCCTTGGTCGTGTCATCAGCCGGCATGGAATACCTTTCCACTGCTACGCTGATGACACCCAACTCTACATCAAAACAAACCCAACCCCCTCTGCAGCTCCATCCACACTTTCCACCTGCCTGGAGGAGATAAAGGTGTGGATGGCGGCTAACTTCCTGCAGCTCAATGGCTCAAAAACGGAAGCCATTCTTGTTGGCACTCCACACCAGACCCGGTCATCCAGAATCACCAACATCACCTTCTCCGGCCATGACATCCACCTCTCATCCTTAGTCACTAACCTTGGTGTCAAAATGGATCCTCACCTGACCTTTGAGGCCCACATTCAATATCTCTGCAAAACCTCCTTCTTCCACCTCAGGAACATTGCAAAACTCCGCCCCATACTCACTCCCCGATTCCGAAAAACTTGTCCACGCCTTTGTCTCCTCCAGGCTGGACTACGGCAACACACTCTTCATCAGGATCCCCAGAAAGAACATCCAGAGGCTGCAATACATCCAGAATTGTGCTTCCGGGATCCTGATGGGGGTGCGGAAGTACCACCACATCACACCCATCCTCAAATCCCTCCACTGGCTTCCTGTCCAGTACAGGATCCAATTCAAGGTCTCCCTTCTGTCCCACCAGTGCCTCCATGGCACTGCCCCCCTCAAAGAACTCATCACCCCCCATTCCTCCTCACGCCATCTCCGCTCTGGACAGGCCAACCTCCTCAGCTTCCGAGGACAAGGCTCCGAATTATGGGCAACCGCGCCTTCTGCTCAGCTGCACCTAGTCTGTGGAATGCTCTCCCTGACCATCTAAGGGCCCCACAGACTGTGGATTCTTTTTAGAAAAGCCTTTGGCTAAACTTCTATTTATTTATTTTTATTTATTTATTTATTTTGTTGCATTTTTCTCTTTTCTTTTAATGTGCATTGTAGCACTTTGAGATCATTGAATTGATATAAAGTGCGTTATAAATACACCATTTATTATTATTATTATTCCTCAACCCCATCTTGGCCTTTCAGACCATAAATCTGTGCTGCTGGTTCCAGCTTACAAACCCAGGCTGATACGGACTAGGGCAACCCAGTCACACATCAGGGTGTGGCCAGATTGAGCAGTCTCAGCGCTGCAGGACTGTTTTAAATGCACTAACTGGGGGATTTTTAAAACAGCAGCATCTCAGGGTGAGCATCATATTAACATTGAGGAATATGCTGAAACAATGATGAGCTACATTGCCAAGTGCACAGAGGATGTTACTGTGATGAAGACCTATATAGTACGGAACAACCAAAAACCCTAGATGACTGCTGAGGTACGTCAGCTGTTAAAGGCTCGGGATGCTGCGTACAGTGGAGGAGACAAGGCCGCTCTCTGTTCAGCCAGATCAGCTCTCTCCAGAGGGATCAGAGCAGCCAAAAGACGCCATGCAGGGAAAAATAAAGGAGAACCTCTGTAGCACAGGAAACACCAGGCAAATGTGTCAGGGGGTTCAACATATCACTCAGTACAAGACCAGGCAGAGGATTGAGGACTGTGATGTTTCTCTCCCTGACAGACTCAATGACTTTTTTGCCCGGTTTCAGGCACCAGGAGGGCCAACGAGAGGGGGGACTGGACTCTCCCCTCCATCCGGTCAGCCGCCTGTGGTCATCAGCCCAGCTGACACCAGGAGAACCCTGGCCAAGATCAACCCTCGGAAAGCAGCCGGCCCGGACAACGTTCCGGGGAGGGCGCTCCAAGCCTGTGCTGATGAGCTGACAGATGTTCTAACAGACATTTTCAACATCTCTCTCTGTCAAGCCACTGTACCCAGATGCTTCAAAACATCCATCATCGTTCCAGTTGCAAAAAAGTCTGTTGTGTCCTGTCTGAATGACTACCGTCCTGTTGCATTGACCCCAATAGTGATGAAGTGTTTTGAACGGTTAATCAAACCACACATCACATCCAGCCTACCTGCATCACTGGATCCACATCAGTATGCCTACCGCTCAAACCGTTCCACAGAGGATGCAATATCAACCACCCTGCATACAGTACTCACCCATCTAGAACAGAGAGACACCTATGCTAGAATCCTGTATGTTGACTTCAGCTCTGCATTTAACACCATCTTGCAGAGACTGATGGATAAACTTCTCCTCCTGGGCCTAAAACCCACCCTCTGTCACTGGATACTGGATTTCCTGTTGGAGCGACCACAGTCAGTTTGTGTTGGGAAAAACATCTCCAAATCCATCACACTGAGTACAGGATCCCCCCAGGGATGTGTGCTCAGTCCTCTACTGTACACGCTGCTGACCTATGACTGTGTGCCAAGGCACAAGATCAACATGATTGTAAAGTTTGCAGATGACACTACAGTCGTGGGTCTCATTCATGGGAATGAGGAATCCTGTTACAGAGAGGAGGTCAATCTGTTTGAGAGCTGGTGCAGAGACAACAACCTGGTGCTCAATGCGGAAAAGACCAAGGAAATGATCGTGGACTTCCGTAGATCACAACCTAAGCACACACCCCTCTGCATCAGTAATCGTGAAGTGGAAAAGGTGGAGAACATCAAGTTCCTGGGAGTACAGATTTCTGATAACCTTTCCTGGTCCAAAAACACCACTGGGCTAGTGAAGCGAGCCCAACAGAGATTGTACTTCCTGAGGAAACTCCATCAGGCCCCACTACCTCCCAGTATCCTCACCACATTCTACAGGGGGGCAGTGGAGAGTGTGCTGACGTACGCCATCCCTACCTGGTTCTCCAGCTGCAGTGCGGCGGACAAAAAGGCCCTGCAAAGAGTGGTGAGATCAGCGGAAAAGGTCATTGGAGCCTCACTTCCCTCTGTACAGGACATATTCCTAAGCCGCTGCAGGAATAGGGCCCAGAAAATAGTGAGAAACCCCTCTCACCCTCTGAACAGCTTCTTTCAGCTCCTACCCACCAAGAAGCGCTATCGCAGCTTAAGATGCTCCACCACCAGGCTGCGGAACAGCTTCATGCCTCAAGCTGTCAGGATGCTCAATGCACCAGTGGCCTCATTACAGAAAAATCCTAACTTCTCATCCTAACTTAAGTTAGGGACTCAAAGATAGGAAAAATCCTAACTTCCTATTACAGAAGCAGTCCCTAACCTGTTGGCCGTTTCCTATCTTATCTTTAGCCTCCTATCTTATCTTAACTTAGGTGATCCTAACTGTTCTTTCAATCCGATTTTTCGATCGGCAATCGTCAGGTGATGTCTGGTTCTGCACATAATGCGCACGAGATTGATATAAGGCTTAATAATAAAGGCAATAATAACGGTTAATAATAACGGCAAGCTTGTAGCAGTAGTATGGTCATGGCGGGGATTGCTGGAGGCATTAGTTCAGGCGGTGGACGAAAGGAAAAGTATTTTATTCTGCATATTTTCCCCAAATTTAACGTCGCGGATCAAAGCAAACAGATGGCAAGAGGTGTCGGACGCGGTCTCAGCGGTTTGTGGGGTACTGAGGATGGTGGACAGTATAAAGAAAAAGTGGTCGACCAAAGCGAGTGACGCCAAGACCAGAGGGACGCTACAGAAGAGAGACCAGGCAAAGACGGGGGCTGGTATGCCAGAAGTGAAGCCTATAACCATGCTAGAGGAGAAGATCCTGGCCACCATGGGTCAAGTTTACACCCAAGGTAAGTTCAGCTCAACGCTTCTATCTATCTAGTTTAGCAACCGCGGATTATGTTTAAGTTTGACTTCACCAATACAAGGCAAGAACGCTAGCGCTAAGGTTAGATTTTGGCAATAAATAAACCTAACGAGTGGACCACAGATTCACAGAATTTGTATAAACTAGTGTCAGTGTCCACATTTTGGGGGCGGTGTACTGCTAGTGCTACGGTGTAGCAACTAACGGTTAATCTAAAATGTAACAAATAGACGCGCTATCGATAAGTGATTTTGAGGAGTGGCTCCATAGTAACCCTAACTAGAATAGGGCGACCAGACGTCCCAGATTTTAATTGCCTGTCCGATTGGATATTTCAATCACATTAATATCCAAACTGGAATGTCCCCGGTGTTTCTGCCTCATCGGGACCATGGCCTCGTTTTGATTTCTGACGTCTCACTTTAAACTAGAAGCTATATAGACAAAGATAGTTGTTGGACCACAAAATACAGAATATGGACCAGTAAACAGCAAAAGAAAAGCCAACGCTGACAACCCCCCTAACATGAAATCATTTGTGTATAGGCATTTCAACCGGCACAGAGGTGGGCCTGCCTGAGGAGATCCTTGAGAACGTCAGTGCCGAGGTGTCTGAATCAACTGAGGTCATACTGACGTTGATGGATTGTGACAGCAGGACTCTGCCAACAGCAATAATTATCCCATCACCTGGCAAGTTGATGCTCACTGTTTAAATATTTTAATAAATATGAGGTGCATTTTTACAACGACGCTGTCTCAACTGTAGCTACTCCATTTATGAACAGTTGAGGTTTATAATAGGAAGGCTACTGTTCAAGGAAAATTGTCTTGATTCACAGTTTAAATTCTTCTCTACAGCTAAAAATAAGAAACACATTAGCCTACAAGAGGAGCTTCTGGAGTTGGAGAAGGAGAAGCTGTTGGTGATGCGAGAGAAACTAAATGTTGAGAAGGAGAGACTGAAATTGGATAAAGAAAATTTTGAATTCATGAAGGAGTATTTTATTGACCACGGGAACAATATTGTGAACTTATTTGAACAATGAAATGAAATAATTTGTACACTTATTTAAGTTTGATTGAGTTAAACTGTTAATTTATTTTTTATATTGTTGAATTAAATATTTTACATCAAATTGGTATGTTTTCTTTTTAATTATCTTATCTAAAATAATGTGCAATTAGGTTGTTTCTGGCAGTTCTACCAGTCTGTGCACCATCATAATAATAATACATTTCATTTAGAGGCGCCTTTCAAGACACCCAAGGTCACCTTACAGAACATATAGTCATCATAAATTTTTTAAAAAAAACAAGACATTGTGGAAAAAAAAATAAATAAATTAATTAATTAACATAAGCAATAAGAAATAAATAAAACAAAAACAAGACAAAAAAATAAATAAAAACAGTGATCAGTTAGACGTTGTGAGCGAGTTTGAACAGGTGAGTTTTGAGTTGTGACTTGAAGGTTGTAATGGTGTCTGACTGTTTTATGTGTGGGGGGAGGGAGATCCAGAGCCTGGGTGCTGAACAGCTGAATGACCGGGCACCCATTGTAGTGAGTCGTGATGTGGGGATACATAGTAGTCCAGCAGAGGTTGAGCGGAGGGAGCGGGAGGGAGTGTATTCTTGGAGGAGGTCGCAGAGATAACTGGGGGCTAGGTTGTGGAGAGCTTTGTAGGTGAGGAGTAGGGTTTTGTATTGGATACGGTAGTGTACTGGGAGCCAGTGAAGTTGAATGAGGACAGGGGTGATGTGGTCAGATGATTTGGTGCGGGTGATGATCCGGGCGGCTGAGTTCTGAATGATCTGCAGTCTGTTGATGAGTTTGGTGGGGAGTCCGGTGAGGAGGGCGTTGCAGTAGTCTATGCGTGATGTGACAAATGAGTGAACTAGGATTTCAGTGCTGGATTGGGTCAGTGATGGGCGGAGTCTGGCGATGTTGCGGAGGTGGAAGAATGCAGTCCGGGTGATGTTGTGAATATGGGGTGCGAATGAGAGGGTGTTGTCCAGGATGACGCCGAGGCTCTTGACTTTGGAGGAGAAGGGTACTGGGAATCCATCGATAATTATGAGTGGAGCTGGGGTGTGTTGTGATTTAGTGAGGGTGGATTTGGATCCGATGAGCAGGGCCTCGGTCTTGTTTCCATTGAGTTTCAGGAAGTTCCTGCTCAACCAGCTCCGGATCTCTTCCAGGCACGTGATGAGGGAGGTGGGGGGGATGGCAGCGGTGGGTTTGGTGGAGATGTAGACCTGTGTGTCGTCAGCGTAGCAGTGAAAATGGACCCCATGGTGACGGAGGAGTGTGCCCAGCGGGAGGAGGTAAGTGGTGAAGAGGAGTGGACCCAAGACTGACCCCTGGGGGACACCCAGTGAGACACCTGAACACCCAGACTTGTGGTTGCTTAGTTGAACAAATTGTTGACGGCCGGTGAGGTAGGATGTAAACCAGGAGAGTGCAGCACCAGTGATCCCAATACCAGCTAGGCGGTCAAAGAGCAGAGGGTGGGAGATGGTGTCGAATGCTGCGCTGAGATCGAGGAGGATGAGAATGGTGAGTAATCCAGAGTCGGCTGCAAGGAGGAGGTCGTTGGTGATTTTGACTAGGGCTGTTTCAGTGCTGTGTTTTGGACGGAAGCCAGATTGGAACGGTTCATGGAGATTGTTAATGTCGAGGTGGGACTGTAGTTGTGCGGCAACCACCCTTTCAAGTGTTTTGGAGATGAAAGGGAGATTGGAGATGGGCCGGTAATGGTTAAGGTCAGTTGGGTCAGCACCAGGTTTTTTCAGGATGGGAGTGATGGCAGCCAGCTTGAGAGTGGGGGGTACAGTACCAGTAGTGAGGGAGGAGTTAATTATGTTGGTGATCATGGGGGAGATGGACGGAAGACATGCTTTGACAAGGGAGGTGGGAAGAGGATCGAGCTGACAGGTGGTGGTTTTGGCTTTGCGGATGAGTTCTGAAACGGTCTGTTCTGTTACTAGGGTGAAGTCGGAGAGGCTGATGAGAGGTTGGCCAGAGGTGATCATCCAGGGTGGGTCATCAGAGGGGGTGCGAGATGAGGCCAGTTGTTGGTGAATGGTGTTGATTTTAGAGCTGAAGAAGTGTAAGGAACGCAGTGCATTGGGTGGTGGAAATATCTGGAGGGAGAGATTTAGGAGGCTGAAGTAAGGGGTTGACTGTTGAGAAGAGGACTCTGCTGTTGCCTGTACCAGTGTTGATGAGGTAGAGTCGCTCCAGTCGACGACCAGTGGCTTTGAGCTGGCGCAGATGAGGAGTGAACCAGGGAGCAGTGTGGGTGAATGAGACTGAGCGGGTTTTCAGGGTGGTGAGGGAGGAGGAGAGGCAGTTATTGTAGTGAGTCACCAGGTCAGTCAGGGAGGAAGCTGGGGGAGGGTTGGGGTAGGAGCTGATCATGGTGGAGAGGTCTGTGGTGTTGATAAGTTTGATGTTTCTGAAGGAGATGGTCCGTTGTTCCTTGGTTTTGTGTAGTTGGGTATGAATGTCAAAAAGTACAGCTTTGTGGTCGGAGATGGGGAAATCAATGACAACAAGGTTAGTGGGAGTGATGTCAGTGCAGCAGATTAAATCCAGAATGTGACCTTTGTTATGGGTTGGGAGGTTGACATGTTGCGTAACGCCAAGACAGTCCAGAAGTGATGTGAAGTCATTAGCAAAAGTACAGGATGGGTTGTCAATGTGGATGTTGAAATCACCAAGGAGGATAACAGTGGGGGACATTGCACATACAGATGTAAGTAGTGATGAGAATTCATTGAGGAAAACGGCGGAGGGTTTTGGTGGTCTGTAAATGGTGACAATGATAGTGGGTTTGGGGCCTGAGAGTTTTACAGTTAGACATTCAAAGGAGGAGTGAAGGGGGACTGTGACAGTGGTGACTTTGATGTTATCACGATGGAGGAGAGCGAGGCCACCCCCCCTCCCATTAACCCGGGGTTTACTAATAAAAGAAAAACCTGGTGGGACAGCTTCATTTAGATGGGAGAAGTCATTTGGTTGTTGCCAGGTCTCAGTGAGGCAGAGAATGTCTAGGCTCTGGTCAACAATAAAGTCATTTATCAAAAGGGCCTTATTACTGAGGGATCTGGTGTTCAGCAGACAGAGTTTCAGACAGGTGAGTGGAGTGTAGCAGGTTGCTTTGAGCAGAGGGGACAGTACACTGTGATTGACGGGACTGACCGTACGGGCTGTGCGAGGAGGGGGGCGGGGCCCAGTGGACCAGAAGGAGCGTATGTTTTTGTTGCTGGTGTGAGTGTACTGAAAATTCCGTCCAGAGCCTCGGTGGATGTATTTTGGTCGTTTGAGAATGTCCTGGTGGGATGCAAGCTGAGGTGGTTGGGTCCTTGAGAAGATCCGTAGACGTAACATCTCCGTTACCGAGTAACGGAGCGGCAGAAATGCGCTCACGTGAGAGTCAAACATAGCGCAATCCAGAGGAACAGGTTAAAATCCACAGGTTGTGAAGTCGGAAGAAGCCAGCGGTAGATCCAGGCGATTATGGTGAAGCCACAGAGCCAGCACAGCGGAGGCAGAGGAGTGGAGCAAGCCGGTTGTAGCTACGCTGGAGACGGGGAAGCCAGTTGGACGGCGCCGGGGGTTAACAGCAGTCTAGCCGGCCGGCAGGTGTCATCCACCAACAGCTGCACGACTCCATGCACAAAACACAAAACAAAACACGCAGACGTTTAACGTTCAGAAATAAATAAATAAATCAAGAAAACTGACGCAGTTACTTAACTTAACTTTGTAGTCCGATCCGAGGTCCAGAAGGGTTTCAGACAGAAGGTGTTGAAAGTAAGCAAAAGAAAACTGATAAAAAGTTAAAAGACTAGAAAGAAAAAGAAAATCGCGAAAAAATAATGTTCAGAATGACGTTCCGGTGAGCAGCAGCAGCAACAGCGTTCAAAAGGCAACAGCGTCCACCAACTGTACGACCTAACGTAAAAACACGTAAAAATAAAGAAAACTGGAGCACTGACAATAGCGAAAAGTGACTATATATAACTAGTAAACTTAGCTAAACTACTAAAGACCAAAAAAAAACGACAAAATGTTCAATGCAATAGTGAGAAATATCGGAAATACTGAATAAAAACAAGCCATACAGAGCGGCGTTAGACCATTAGCGTCCCCGTTACTAGGCAATGATGTATGCCATCATGGCCTTCCTCTTCATCTTCAACCATGGCCGGGACGTCCTTAGGGTCCGGGAGATTAGCAATCCTGCATATGTTGTGCAACACAGCAGTGGCCTTCACGAACATCACTGCTCTCTCAGGGGAATATTGAAGATATCCCCCACTCATATCATGGCATCTCCATCTACAACATCAAAAGTTAATCAGTTTGTTTGCTTACAATGCTTTCCTTTTTTGGTGTGATGTTATAGTCCATATTAATATTATCACATTTTAAATAAATACATTTGCTACATTGCTTTTGAAGTATATAGTGTTACACTATCTTCTTAGGGGTTACGACACACTCCTTATCTACGTTATTGAATGCACCAAAGCAGTATAGTTTAACCTTCCTTTCCATATACCATATAGCCTCTCCTGACGGCTACGGCACCTTTTGTGTGCCACATTGTACCTCCTCTCTGCCTCTGTAAACTCGTTCATGACTGGTGTCATTAGGTAGGGTTTCAAGGGATATCCCGAGTCCCCCAAAAGCCATCCACTTCCCCTGCCCTCACTCAGGTATGCATTGATATCACTGTAAATGCACATATTGAATATATTAAAGAGTATTTGAGTGAAGCCTAATAATAAAGCAGGTAAAACAATTCTTTATGTTAGTGTCTATGGGACCCACCTGGTGTTGAATATGAAAGAGTCATGGGTGGATCCAGGCCACTTTGCCAACAAATGCCGTATAACCATATTTTGGTCCCCTATGGCCTGAACATTGATGGCATGGTATCCCTTACGGCACACATAAGCCGGCTTATTGCCACTCTGACTTAAAAAAGCCTCCTTAATCTGCTGCAGCTCTTCTCCACGAGGAAACTGAATGTATTTCTTTGCAAGATTGCAGATGGCATTGGTCCCTGAGATTGCGTGAAATACATGGCTGTGAAACCGAAGACAGGCTTGCAACCTCAGTCTGGAAGTCCCCCTTGGCAAAAAAACGTAGAGCATTTGTTATCTGCACAACCACTGGCAAGGCTCCATGTCTCATTGTAGGCCTCTCCAGAGCAGGACGTAATTCTTCCACCAAATTCAAAATTAACTGTCTTGGCAGGCGATAAAGTGATATTAAAATATGGTCCGGAAAATGTAACGCGTCATTATGCGGTCTCAGTAGCCTTTCAGTCATCACGTTTCTGTTTTCATGTTCGTCCTCGTCTTCATTGTCACACAGCAGACCCACTAGCAGTGCTGCTGCCATTTTTCAGTTATTTCAGTTATTTACAGTTATTTTGAACTTAGGACAGGGTGTATGGCCACCTAACTTAGGGAGCCTAACTTAAGAAATTCCTAACTTAGGATAGTTCTGTAATGGTTAAATTCCTATCTTAAAATAAGATAGGATTTCTTCCTAAGTTAAGTTAGGAAACCTCCTTCTGTAATATCAAAACCCCTAAATGCCTTCCTATCTCAAGATAGGATAGGATTTCAGAGTTAGGCCGTGGCTACACCAGACGCGGACATTTTGCTTTGCGGACGCCTTGTGAACGCAGCAGAATTCGAAACCGTTGAAAGCAATGAGAGTGGCTACACCAGACGCTGAAACTGAATGTACCGCGCCGACATTTCCGCGCGGAAAATTAAGACATAGACTGGTTTCTATTTTTATTATTTTCCGCGAGGTTTGCGTGGGCCTTTTAACATAGAGTATGGTAATAAATCAATAAGATGTAATTGGTGTCCTGTCGCTGGAGATCTGCACCAATCACTGACAGGATGTGGTCCATCTGCGTTGGTGTCATACGAAAATACGATCGATGGGTTGCAGCGTTAAAACGCAACTCCTCCGCCAGGTTGTAAAATACCCCTTGCTGTCGCCTGCGCTGGTTGATTGCAGTCACGCAGGTCCGTTTCCTCTTTTTAATCCTTTGGAGGATAACAAGTAAGGCAAGTGCCTTCCTCCTATTCACTGTAAAACAACTCTCTTGTGGTTAGATTGCACATCTGTCAATTGTCATCTATGCTAGACTATCTGCAACTAGCCTGTCTGTCATTAACGAATTAATCAGTTAGTTAGTATCACACAAACATACGTTTAAAACAACTCTGTAGAGGTTAGATTATTCACAGCTTTTCATCTATGCTAATATGTCTGCAACTAGCCTGTCTGCAATACCGAAGTTTTACATAACTTGCTATATATCAAACCTACTTAGTCAGACTAATATTATATTGATCTTTGACGTGGAAGCTGGTTACCCTAGCTATTTCATTTGCAACTAGTTCGTTTGTATCAAATTAGTTAGTTGGTCACGACTTACCAACGTAACTTTGTATCAATGGTTTATGGTTTATGTCCGTTGATGGTTGCTTGGTAACTATGTCTAGCTCAAATTTAACGTTATACGAATGTAGTTTGATTTACGGGTTGCTGTAGACTTAATACTTACCCATGTTACTCTGATCCAGATGAACTGGTGCCGATGAACTGTGGTTTATAAAATATATAAACACAGAGATCAAAAAAGATAAAGGAGCCATTTTTAACGCGTCCAGTGTAGCCGGTTAATTAAAAAATTCCGCTTGGTGAACGTTCTATTTCCGCACGGCAGAATTTCCGCGTCTGGTGTAGCCGTAGCGTTAGGGCCCGTGTCCACCAAAAGCGTTTTTAAAAGACGGAGCGCTCCGTGAACTGCTTTCAACGCGTTTGTGCGCGCCGCTCAAAGACGCACGAAGCGTTTTTCGTTTACGTCATTAAATACGCGTCATCGCTTGTATCCATAGATACACAGCTTCTATCTTGGCTCCATCATATGGCATCTGACACCTGAACGTCCTGGTTACTCCTACAATTTGCGAAATGAATCCAAGAGTAATAGCGCTTCTTGCCGTGGCAGCGGAGGTTGCGGACGATCCCCCTGCGCCTGTCGTGGTTGCCCGGAGGAGAGTGTGGGTCCACAGTATTAATCGTGGCAGGGGGCAGTACGGGGAATACCACCGGCTGTGCCAAGAGCTCCGCCTGGACGAGGATCGCTTCAAGGTCTATTTCAGACTCAACCGGCAGCAGTTTGAAGGAGTTTTAACATTTATTGGGCCGACCATCGCCAAGATGAACACCAATTATAGGGAGAGCATCAGTCCCGCCCAACGGCTTTGCATTTGTCTGAGGTGAGTAGTATAAACTGAAATGTGTCTTTGTAAATAAACACAACAGTTGCTATTTAACGTTAGGTCTACAGACCTAACGTTAAATACCAATAAATTAAATGTAGGCTATTTTCATATTTAATTAATTAGAAGGCAAACCTTTATTAGCAGCTGTGCAGTTCTTTTTTGTTTTCTAATTAACTGAAGATAATGTAGGCTATCTTTGTTTATGTTGCAGGTACCTGTCAACTGGAGACTCGTACAGGTCCATAGCCTTCAGCTACAGGGTGGGGTTCTGCACTGTGGCGAGGATTGTGAGGAGTGTGTGTGAGGCCATATGGCAGTGTATGGTCTCCACATACATGCCTGTGCCAGGGGCAGAGGACTGGATGAAGATAGCGGGGGACTACGAGAAGCTGGCGGACTTCCCCAACTGCCTCGGCGCCATAGACGGCAAACATGTGGTTATCCAGGCCCCACCGTCTACTGGCAGCCAGTACTTCAATTATAAGGGGGCCTTCTCCATCGTCCTTCTGGCGGTGGTGGATGCCCGCTATCGCTTTAGGGTCGTGGATGTGGGGGCCTACGGCAGGAGCAGTGATGGAGGCACGCTCTCTTCTTCGGCCTTTGGCACTGCTCTGCGGCTGGGGAACCTGGACCTTCCACCTGATCGACCCCTACCTGGAGCAGACCATCTGGGACCCCAGCCGCATGTTTTCATTGGGGATGAAGCTTTTCCTCTGCGGAGGAACCTCCTGCGGCCCTACCCTGGCCAAAACCTGGGGGGAGAGCGGAGGAGCTTCAATTTTCGGCTGTCCCATGCCCAGAGGATTGTGGAGTGCGCCTTTGGCATCCTCGCCAACCAGTGGAGGCTCTACAGGAGGGTTCTCGGCGTGTCTCCAGAGGTTGCAGAGAGCGCCGTGAAAGCCACCTGTATCCTCCACAACTATATGCGATGGGATGGTGAGGGAGAGGATGGCCCCCGCACTCCAACTGTGCCATCACAGGGTGCAGTGCAGAGCATCCCCAGGGTCGGCAGCAACAACGCCTCCAGGGAAGCGGTCGCAGTGAGGGAGACCTTCAACCGCTATTTTTCATCTCTGCCTGGTCGAGTGACTTGGCAGGATGGAATTTAGTTTATAATTTTTGTATATATTTAAATCAAAAAAGGCGAAAAACCAAAACTAATAATAAAATTTCTTAAATCAATCTAACATTCATGTTGTATGCTGGATTACTTCTGAAGACAAAAACACACCTTTAACACCTTCATCATCATCAGAGCATTCATTATGTATCTACTACCTAATGTAATGAAAACAAAACAACATTGTCTTAGCATTAAAATGTTTAATTAACTGATTCATTAGAAAATGATTCCAAGATATTATGTACACATTTGAAACATTTCTTATAGCTTGTACTAAATCTAAATAGAAAATGATTCCAAGATATTATGTACACATTTGAAACATTTCTTATAGCTTGTACTAAATCTAAATAGAAAATGATTCCAAGATATTATGTACACATTTGAAACATTTCTTATAGCTTGTACTAAATCTAAATAGAAAATGATTCCAAGATATTATGTACACATTTGAAACATTTCTTATAGCTTGTACTAAATCTAAATAGAAAATGATTCCAAGATATTATGTACACATTTGAAACATTTCTTATAGCTTGTACTAAATCTAAATAGAAACTGATTACAAATGTTATTTACACATTTAAAAAAATCTTAAAGCTTAAACTAAATCTAAATAGAAACTGATTACAAATTTTATTTACACATTTAAAAAAATCTTAAAACTAAATCTAAATAGAAACTGATTACAAATTGTATTTACACATTTAAAAAAATCTTAAATCTTAAAACTAAATCTAAATAGAAAATGATTACAAATGAATTACTCTCCAAACTCCACATCGTAAAGGACCTGCTGCATCCTCATGCGCGCCTGGGCCCTTTTCTGGTTTGACAGCCTCCTCAATGATGGGACGAGGCTGAGCATAAAATGCTCATCCTCGTCCAGAGCCAGTGTATTCTCCTTTTCATTTTGGAGGGAGGACAGGATAGATTGCTGGAACACAGACAGCGGCTGCTCCAGCTGTCTCCTGCGTGGTGGTGGAGGTACAGGACGCCGCGGTGTGACCAGAGTCACCGTAGAGGTAGTGGGAGGAGATGGAGGAGAGGTGTCCACAGCGGACTCTGATAGGCTGGGAGAGGGAGGAGATATCTCCTCTTCACTTTGAGCCACCACCTGTGAAAGAAAGCATACATTTGTTTGTTTAAAATGTGCAAATTAAAATGGTGAATTCTTATAAATATCTCTGCATCTGGCTTCACCCAACAAAAACCTTAAGAACACTAGTATGTTAGGGTATGTTTTTAGCATATGTTTTAGGCTACTAGCTTTTGTTATAGGCCTACCTCTCGTTGGGGAGACATACTGGGCGCTAGCAGGGCCAAGATCTCCGGTGCTATTTCCTGGCTATAATCTCCCTGCTCCATATTGCTAGACGATACCCTCTCCTTCACATGGCGCTCCAGAAAGCCCATGATCGCCATGTACTTCCACCTCTTGAAAGAGGTGGCACCGGCCCCACTTTTCTTCCTGTCCCTCTCTGCCTTCCTCTCCCTCAAATATTTATCCCGCAAGTACTTCCATTTCTTGCGGGACACTTCAGCTGTTGATACAAGATTATGTCTCTACAATTAGCAATTCACACAACCTACAAGGTTAATATCAAAGCCTACCTATCAGTAACGTTAATACTAACTGCCAAGTTAACGTTAATACTAACTGCCATGCAAACGTTAATACTAACTGCCAAGTACGGATGGCAGTTTGTACCTAACGGCTAATCGTTAAATGCGATAATATCATTAATAAACATGATAATAATATAAATAATTAATTAATAATTCTCACCTGTAACGCCCAGCATAGCTGAAATGTCTCGCCAGGCCTGGTTGCGTTTTGTTAGGTCGTGATACGCCTTCAACGTGAGGTCGTACAGGACCGGACACTCACTCACAGCTGTTATCAAGCTTTCGTCCGACATGTTTCAGTTTGTTTCAGTTTGAGTTCCGTTTATACTTTTAGCCTTGCCTCATCCTCGATTTTGATTGGTCGTTCAAAAAAAGCGCAGATGACGTGAAGCGCTTTTCTTCAAAAGTTCAACTTTTTTCAGCGGGGGAGCGCGTCTAAAAGCGCGAGGCGCCCGGAGCGTTTAAACGCTCCGGGCGGCTTTTTAAAAGGCGCGCTGCTTGCGCGTCCTGCCATAGAGAATGCATTGCAGACCGACGCTCCGTCTTTTAAAAACGCTTTTGGTGGACACGGGCCCTTAGGGCCTGTGTCCACCAAAAGCGTTTTTAAAAGACGGAGCGCTCCGTGAACTGCTTTCAACGCGTTTGTGCGCGCCGCTCAAAGACGCACGAAGCGTTTTTCGTTTACGTCATTAAATACGCGTCATCGCTTGTATCCATAGATACACAGCTTCTATCTGTTGGCTCCATCATATGGCATCTGACACCTGAACGTCCTGGTTACTCCTACAATTTGCGAAATGAATCCGAGAGTGATAGCGCTTCTTGCCGTGGCAGCGGAGGTTGCGGACGATCCCCCTGCGCCTGTCGTGGTTGCCCGGAGGAGAGTGTGGGTCCACAGTATTAATCGTGGCAGGGGGCAGTACGGGGAATATCACCGGCTGTGCCAAGAGCTCCGCCTGGACGAGGATCGCTTCAAGGTCTATTTTAGACTCAACCGGCAGCAGTTTGAAGGAGTGTTAACGTTTATTGGGCCGACCATCGCCAAGATGAAGACCAATTATAGGGAGAGCATCAGTCCCGCCCAACGGCTTTGCATTTGCTATTTTTCATCTCTGCCTGGTCGAGTGACTTGGCAGGATGGAATTTAGTTTATAATTTTTGTATATATTTAAATCAAAAAAGGCAAAAAACCAAAACTAATAATAAAATTTCTTAAATCAATCTAACATTCATGTTGTATGCTGGATTACTTCTGAAGACAAAAACACACCTTTAACACCTTCATCATCATCAGAGCATTCATTATGTATCTACTACCTAATGTAATGAAAACAAAACAACATTGTCTTAGCATTAAAATGTTTAATTAACTGATTCATTAGAAAATGATTCCAAGATATTATGTACACATTTGAAACATTTCTTATAGCTTGTACTAAATCTAAATAGAAAATGATTCCAAGATATTATGTACACATTTGAAACATTTCTTATAGCTTGTACTAAATCTAAATAGAAAATGATTCCAAGATATTATGTACACATTTGAAACATTTCTTATAGCTTGTACTAAATCTAAATAGAAAATGATTCCAAGATATTATGTACACATTTGAAACATTTCTTATAGCTTGTACTAAATCTAAATAGAAAATGATTCCAAGATATTATGTACACATTTGAAACATTTCTTATAGCTTGTACTAAATCTAAATAGAAAATGATTCCAAGATATTATGTACACATTTGAAACATTTCTTATAGCTTGTACTAAATCTAAATAGAAAATGATTCCAAGATATTAT
Source organism: Gadus macrocephalus (assembly GCF_031168955.1). NCBI lineage: Eukaryota > Metazoa > Chordata > Actinopteri > Gadiformes > Gadidae > Gadus > Gadus macrocephalus. The sequence continues at coordinate 5,498,509 of NC_082391.1, read as the reverse complement.
GTACACATTTGAAACATTTCTTATAGCTTGTACTAAATCTAAATAGAAACTGATTACAAATGTTATTTACACATTTGAAACATTTCTTATAGCTTGTACTAAATCTAAATAGAAACTGATTACAAATGTTATTTACACATTTAAAAAAATCTTAAAGCTTAAACTAAATCTAAATAGAAACTGATTACAAATTTTACTTACACATTTAAAAAAATCTTAAAGCTTAAACTAAATCTAAATAGAAACTGATTACAAATTTTATTTACACATTTAAAAAAATCTTAAATCTTAAAACTAAATCTAAATAGAAAAGGATTACAAATGAATTACTCTCCAAACTCCACATCGTAAAGGACCTGCTGCATCCTCATGCGCGCCTGGGCCCTTTTTTGGTTCGACAGCCTCCTCAATGATGGGACGAGGCTGAGCATAAAATGCTCATCCTCGTCCAGAGCCAGTGTATTCTCCTTTTCTTTTTGGAGGGAGGACAGGATAGATTGCTGGAACACAGACAGCGGCTGCTCCAGCTGTCTCCTGCGTGGTGGTGGAGGTACAGGACGCGAGGTAGTGGGAGGAGATGGAGGAGAGGTGTCCACAGCGGACTCTGATAGGCTGGGAGAGGGAGGAGATATCTCCTCTTCACTTTGAGCCACCACCTGTGAAAGAAAGCATACATTTGTTTGTTTAAAATGTGCAAATTAAAATGGTGAATTCTTATAAATATCTCTGCATCTGGCTTCACCCAACAAAAACCTTAAGAACACTAGTATGTTAGGGTATGTTTTTAGCATATGTTTTAGGCTACTAGCTTTTGTTATAGGCCTACCTCTCGTTGGGGAGACATACTGGGCGCTAGCAGGGCCAAGATCTCCGGTGCTATTTCCTGGCTATAATCTCCCTGCTCCATATTGCTTGACGATACCCTCTCCTTCACATGGCGCTCCAGAAAGCCCATGATCGCCATGTACTTCCACCTCTTGAAAGAGGTGGCACCGGCCCCACTTTTCTTCCTGTCCCTCTCTGCCTTCCTCTCCCTCAAATATTTATCCCGCAAGTACTTCCATTTCTTCCGGGACACTTCAGCTGTTGATACAAGATTATGTCTCTACAATTAGCAATTCACACAACCTACAAGGTTAATATCAAGCCTACCTATCAGTAACGTTAATACTAACTGCCAAGTTAACGTTAATACTAACTGCCATGTAAACGTCAATACTAACTGCCAAGTACGGATGGCAGTTTGTACCTAACGGCTAATCGTTAAATGCGATAATATCATTAATAAACATGATAATAATATAAATAATTAATTAATAATTCTCACCTGTAACGCCCAGCATAGCTGAAATGTCTCGCCAGGCCTGGTTGCGTTTTGTTAAGTCGTGATACGCCTTCAACGTGAGGTCGTACAGGACCGGACACTCGCTCACAGCTGTTATCAAGCTTTCGTCCGACATGTTTCAGTTTGTTTCAGTTTGAGTTCCGTTTATACTTTAAGCCTTGCCTCATCCTCGATTTTGATTGGTCGTTCAAAAAAAGCGCCGATGACGTGAAGCGCTTTTCTTCAAAAGTTCAACTTTTTTCAACGGGGGCGCGCGTCTAAAAGCGCGAGGCGCCCGGAGCGTTTAAACGCTCCGGGCGGCTTTTTAAAAGGCGCGCTGCTTGCGCGTCCTGCCATAGAGAATGCATTGCAGACCGACGCTCCGTCTTTTAAAAACGCTTTTGGTGGACACAGGCCCTTAGGAAGCTTCTGTAATGAGGCCCCAGCGTCCTAGATCTTCTCACTGGACTTTATTTATTATTTATTTATTTATTCATCATTGGGACGTTTGTTTGAAATGTGTGTGTACTTGATCTTGATCCCTGAGAAAAAACGCCTTCTCGTTTTGTTGTTGTTCAACAAAATGACAATAAATTTGATTTGATTTGATTTTGATTTGATTTGAAAATGTATAATGTGCATCATTGTCACTATGGTAACATAACTTGTTGACGCTCACACTTTTTGCCATCATGCCCTTTGACATGATGTCACCATGCCCAGTGATGGAATTCATATGCTATGTTGACTGGTTTCCGCGGCTCTGTTCTTCATCAGTTTACCTGGTACCGTGCAAGTACGTTGTGTTTTTCACTGCTCTCTCTGTGCGTTTTTTTGGCTTCTGCTTTTCCAACATGCATTGCATTGTCGTCTCACCACCCTCTCCAAGACCCTGTGAGGGTAAATATTTGTTATTTACTTCAACTTATCAGCTGTACCATTACCTCAAAGAGCCAGTTCAACAAGGGCTGTGAAGTTGGAGGGTAGGATGTATGTTGGAAAAACTAAACTTTGTAATTCCATTGGCCTTCAGGTCGTCTTGGAGCCCAACCGGACCCTGGACCCTCCCTCCGGACGTCCAACTCTGAGGTCAAGGCCGCTGTCGACTTCACCCCTGCCTCGGCCCCGCCCTGGCGGGTGGTGGTGTCTGGCTCCTCCCTCAGAGCAGTCATCTCCCAGCTGCTGACTCAGGTAAGCTGTCCCCCGGCCCCATGGGCACCAGTAGGCTACTGTCCCAGACAGTGTCTGTCTACAGTACCAGGGCCGGCCCTGGGCATAGGCAGTATAGGCGAATGCTAAGGGCGCATCCATCCGCAGGGGGCGCCAAAAAAAAAAAAATACATATATATATATATATATATAGCCTATATTAAAAAAAATATATTATTATTTTTTTGCATACTGTATTCATCTAACTTGAACTTCAATGTTTAGATTACTTAGTACCAGTAGTTATGTCGAAATAAATATTAGACAACATAACATAACATGTAAAATAAAAGAGCGCCCTAGTTTCCGTGCTACCCCCCCCCTCCCCCCCCCCCTCCCCATAGACTCTTCCTGAATCGCGATTAACCTTAATTACCCACTTGATACATCATTCTGACCGGAGAAGAGAAAGCTATCGATTATTTGCACATCACAATGTCAAAGAATCCTAAACACTCTGGCGCCCAGGGGAGGAAAAGAAAGAAGAGGAGGAAAAAACGAGAAAAGACAGAAATACAGTAACTCTAATTTGTTTATCTTTAATGTAGGCCCTGCTGGCTATATAGCCAACTGGTCACTTTGTCGGGCTCTTGTTCACCTTTCTATCTTTATTTCTCTGGAGCTAACTGTTCCCTATACATAACTCTGCTTGATACATGGCTATTGATTTAATTTATTCACTTATCGAAGCAATATGTGGTTTTAAATGTGTTTTTATTATTTAGTAAATACAAATAGTCCGCCAACAGTTGTCAGGGCGTAGCGCGTTGCCAAGCAACATGTAAACAACTTAACCAGAGTTAACTAGTCATGCAGTGTTTGTTTTTAAAAAAGAAAAGGAACGGCAGCTCTCAACCTAGCTGGTCCGCTGCTGAATCCAAACCCCCACGCTTCAATAGCCGCGTTTACATGGCACATCTCATCCGCATAGATCTGTTCCTAAAATGTGATCCGAATGTACTGTATACGGGTGATTCTCACGAAATGCAGATTTAAAAGGTGTCCAACATCAGAATTTTTAAAATGCATTTGAAGCAAATTTTCCTTTTGCACACATCAGATTAAGGTTTAAATTTACTAAAAACCTTATTTTCAGGAGATTTTTTAAATATTTATTATATATTAATTTACATTTTAGAGACGAAGTCCATAAAAAATTCTCATTACCACAACACAACATTACATTAAAATTATGGTTTAAAATGTGTACTTTTGGCTATTTTTAAAGTAGATTATTAAAATTAATGCTCAGAGCTATGTATAACTTTAGGAAAAATACTTTTTTATATTTATATTTTTTCATAATTGACTTAATATTTCTCATTACCGAAACACACAATTTGATTTGCAACGTACATTTCAATATTTTGCTGAAACGATTACATTTACCATTTTTATGAAGCATACCTGAAATAAGTATTGTTTTATATAATGTGTATATATATTTTTCAACAAAGTATGATTAACTCATAATTATGCAGTTTGTACAAAAAGCACATATTGCGGTAATGAGAATGCTGTTTCGGTAATGAGGTTCAATATTTCGGAAATGAGATTCAGTTCAGATTCATTGTTCACCAAGAGTCCTGATGCCTTACCTTCATATTTTACACATGTAACACATATAATTTTTAAAAGAATATTTATTTCATGAATAGAGCTTGATTTGCTCATTGAAAGTGGTCATAACAGTACCATGTCTTGTGTTAAACAAAACTTAAAAAAACATTTGCCATCTATGTAAACAACTAAAACAAATACATTTACCAATCATACACCTATCATGTCATCCTGAGAAACATTTCAATTTAACATACAATCATATGATCTTACAATTATTTTAGTTTAATATAAAAGCATTTGGTCCTGACCTTCAATCATGCAACCTTTTATCAGAATCATTTTTGAGAATAATGTGATGAAGTGAATCATGTGCGGATTTTGTGTTTTTCCCATAAATCAGGCAAAATGCAAAAATGTCTGGCAGAGGAGGTGGCAGGAAGTGGTTCTGGGATTATGTCCCGTATGTCCTGGCGGTAATACCAGACCATTTCTCCAGGAAATCTGATGCTTGGGACATAGAAGCGGTTTTCCCCTACACTGGTCATCAGCAATCTGTTTTTGTTTTTTTAAAAGAAAGAAAACATTTTAGTCTCCCCAAAATTTTGGCTGAACAGCACATTGCTATAATGTAACTGGACAAAGTTCTATCCTAGTCTAATATGAATGTCATTACACTTTTTTTAGAGATGAAAACATTTTGAAATCAAGTTCACCTGTTTGACTGTGCCAGGAAACAAATCGCCGTCATATTCGACAAGGACCCACTGTCCAACCTCTATGGTGGCCTCGGTGCTGTCAGGTTCCTCGATGCTGTCAGGGCCCTCCTCCCCTCCCTCAGAGAAAGCGTGGCAAGTTGGTTGAAAGCACTGACAATCTTTGTCACAAAAGCAGGACACTGGCCTTGTGTTTATGACTCCAGGTTTTGTGGATGTCAGCTGTTGGGTGAAATTCAAAATTCAAAACATTACATTTTCACTTTAATCATTGAATTGAACATTGAAGTGTCTCATACTTAGTTGATGACAATTTTGTGGGATTATTTTGGATAATGGTGTGTATAGACTGCTTTCCAAGGCAAAAGCCTGGGAAATTCAACTTATTTAACTGCATTAACTTATTAAGCTGACTCACTTGGTGTATTTTCATTGTCCCGGGAACAGCTTTCAGGTGTGGGGGCACCAATTCAGAGCTTTCCTTGATTTTCTCCTCTGACACCTTGTACAGGGTCACGGAAGAATTTCTCTCCAGCTGCTCATACAGTGCATCCGCATCAGGTATGCTGGTCCCATAGGAAACTATTCGGTCGGCAAGGTTTTTTAGGGCCCCACCTACTCCATCCGGTGCACCTTTGCCATGTGAGGCCTCAGTGTAGTTCCAGGTCACCCATTGGAAACCATGGATGAAGGGCACAGTGGAGGCTAAATAGAAAAAGGTACGGTTTCTGTACTGTGATGTTGGGCCATCTGAAATGAAGTGGATGTGTTTTGCATCCGGATATTTCTCCCTGATGTTTCTGAGCACGGGATCAAGATGGGCCCATGTTGCCACAGCATCATGTTGTAGGCAGGCAGACAGGGAAGCAAAGGCTTCCACCCTGCCCCTACTTAGATAAGTCACCCCAGTGTGGAGAGTCACTTGTTCATTGCCCTTTCCAAAGTGTGTTTCCTTTATTTCTTTTGAGTATTTGCAGCTGTAGTTCTCAGAGTAGTCAACGTGCACAGCTACAGCATTATCTGTGAGTGATTCTTTCATTGATTTAAGGGCCAAATATTGGTGCCTGATGTTAAATAAATGAATTTGGAATCGTGGCAGATGTTCCGTGGATAGAGTCATCAACTTCTCAATCGATGTGTTCCTTTTCTCAAGGAAGGTGTTCTTCACCTCCTTCTCTACCATAGCCCCATCCTTGCTGGTCTTGGAGACATTGACTGACCTCGTGACCCACTCTTGCCAGGTGACAATGTTTCCCTGAGTGAGAGGATCCAAGGTGGTGGGAAACATCTTGTCCATGCACGTTGGACATATGCCATACATGCAGGACATGTTGTTTATGTCACATACACAGGATTGCACAAGGTTTTCTGGGCTTGATGTTAAAATGATCCCCAGTTGTTGCAACTTGCTTATTTTCAGGGCTATATTTTCATGCATTTTGCAAGCACAAGTTTCTCTGTCCTTCAGTTTAGGCCTCACAATCCAAAATGGTCTCAATCTAAAAAACTGAGCTTTAGACAAAATCTTTCCAGGGTGTTCAGCACAGAACCTTTGATGGAGATTGGCTAGGGTGTCTGTCAGGGCTCTTTTTCTGAAGATTTGTCCCTTACGGCGTATCTCTCCAAACTTGCCATTCAAAACTGTTGAGACATCATCCTGATGTAGGAAAATGCTCACAACCTTGCCCAGTTGCCTCCTCTTGCTGGTGCTCGGCAGTCCCATTTTAGCCTTCCTGACTCTCTGACTTTCTACTGGTAGCCTGGCCATTGCTCTTTGTGGCCTTCTAGCCTCCAGCCTTTTAATTTTCCGGCTGAGTTTCAGCAGTTCTTTGGCCTTTGCTGCAACTTTCTCTTCAGCGAATCTCAATTTTGCTCTTAATTTTAATACAGAATTTGATGACCGCTCTCTTTTTTTCAGTACTTGCTTGGGTTTCTGAGGGGTAGATGACTCCATTGGCCCTGTCAGGTCTAAACTTACCTCTGCTGGTGGTGGTGTTTCATTTAATTGTATTGAATTGTCAGCCTCACTTACTGAGGATTCTGGGGTTAGATTGAGAACTACTTGTTCTTGTTTTTTTGTCCTATAATATTTGGCCGAATTCTTTCTCCATTGCATTTTTTGCCTCTCACGCTGTTTATTTGACAGATCTTGTGTTGTTCTTATTTTGCCATTTTCCTTGCGTTTGTGATACCTGGAAAAAAAATGAATACATTTTAAATAAGAATGAAAGGTGAACTGCATTAAGCATGGACTTCATACAAATAGTGAATGAAACTTGAACTCTGAACAATTGTCGTTTCTCCATTTATGAACACTTGTGTGTGTGTGTGTGTGTGTGTGTGTGTGTGTGTGTGTGTGTTTGTGTGTGTGCGTATGGTATGTTTGTCAAAGTTATGATTCTTTCCTATGATCACCCTGTCCCCTAACCTCTCTCTCTCCTTTCTTCTGTACCGCTCTCTTTTTTTCAGTACTTGCTTGGGTTTCTGAGGGGTAGATGACTCCATTGGCCCTGTCAGGTCTAAACTTACCTCTGCTGGTGGTGGTGTTTCATTTAATTGTATTGAATTGTCAGCCTCACTTACTGAGGATTCTGGGGTTAGATTGAGAACTACTTGTTCTTGTTTTTTTGTCCTATAATATTTGGCCGAATTCTTTCTCCATTGCATTTTTTGCCTCTCACGCTGTTTATTTGACAGATCTTGTGTTGTTCTTATTTTGCCATTTTCCTTGCGTTTGTGATACCTGGAAAAAAAATGAATACATTTTAAATAAGAATGAAAGGTGAACTGCATTAAGCATGGACTTCATACAAATAGTGAATGAAACTTGAACTCTGAACAATTGTCGTTTCTCCATTTATGAACACTTGTGTGTGTGTGTGTGTGTGTGTGTGTGTGTGTGTGTGTGTGTGTGTTTGTGTGTGTGCGTATGGTATGTTTGTCAAAGTTATGATTCTTTCCTATGATCACCCTGTCCCCTAACCTCTCTCTCTCCTTTCTTCTGTACTCCTCAAGTAATTCTGGATTGCTGTATATTTTTTCCCTATGCTTTGCCAGCCTGTCTTTTGCTGATGCCCTTTTCCTTTCCACTGAAGTTTGCCTGTAACAAAATATTATATTTTAAATCATACATGAAAGTAACATTTCATAAAAATATATAGAAATACATAATTACTACAAAATATTAAATGGACAGAATATATTAGGTGGCCTTTACTGCATTTACTTGAGTTAGAAACTATGCAAGCGCTAGATAAAAATGGAAAATTAGTTGTTTACACTATGTAGCTATGTTGTTTATGGCAGTGTTTATTGCAAATATCAGGTTATATTAGGAAATGAACAAGACTTGTGGGAATGTTCTTCATTAGTCTGTTTCTCATTACCGAAACACTGAGTCTCTCCACCGCAACAGGCCATTATTTGTTGCGGTGGGTGATAATGGTGTTTCGGAGGATGAGTGACCTTGACCCTTTTTGCTAACTGTGGAAGCACCATGAGGGCTAGCTTAACTTGACCTCACTATATTTATTAAGACCATAAGAAGGTATATAATGATAAAAAAAAATAAGCTCAAAACTTTATATATCGGTAATGAGAACTAAAACGTTGTGTAGGTACTATGACAGACAAACTTTTTACTTTTTGTCTGGAGAGATAAAGTAACAACTGCTTACCTGGTAGGCATCTTGAGTGTCACAGTCAATACGGTCTCTCCAACAAAATTCCTTGAAAAATGTTAGTTCCTAGTGGACTTGGACAATGATTGAAAATTGTTGCGGAGGATGGGAAAAACGGTGTTGGACACATTTATTTTCTTTATTATTTTCACTACTTTTATCAAATTTTAGCAAATTTCTAATACCTCTTCACTGTATATGATTGGAGTATAACATTCACTGAAAAAAAATCTTTTATATGCATTTTAATTAATAATATTTACATCTTAAAGAATAAAAATTCAGTGATGACATGTTGCGGTAATGAGAAATGTACCCTTAAATGTGAAAAAAAAAAATATATATATATTTGTGATGTTCAGGTGAAAACATGTGCTAAGTGGACCATGGAAAGATGTTTACAGATGTGTCATTGTTATTTTGATTGCATCTACTTTGGTCATCAAAATGCTTCATGACACCCCATATGTCTGATCTCGCGAGAATCACCCATACATGGCAGTAACAAAAGTGTCCGTTATGTCTCTCGCGCACAACTGACACATCTCTGGACCGGCGGCGACATAATGGATGTCTTATCACCATCGGGGATTTTAAATTGGATTTTAATGAAAGCACAGCAGGAGAGAGGTTTTCTCTGCCTGCTCCTTCAATTAAGAAGGAGGAGGACAGCGCAGCAACGTCAATTTCTCGTCAGATCTTTATATTGACCCCAGCTCCGCCGCAAACAAGAGGAATTTGGATGCGAGTCCGCAGCCAAGACTGGCTGCGGACTCGGATCCAACCCTAACCCTCGACTTCGTCTCGGGCGGTAAGCCGTCCACGAGCCGGGCATATCAAACTGTTTATTGCCCGGCCTCTCGGTGATTATTCCTTACATATATATCTATCTAGGCCTATCTGTCTATCTATCTATCAACGCGTGTCTAGTTTTAATGTGATGTATTGTGTGTATGTCCAGTCAGACTTGTTCTGTGTGGTCTTGTAGGCTACTGTCCTGTGTGGGCCGAACCACCTAAATGGATTCCCGACGATTTGTGTCGTTTGGTATTAATAAAGACATGACTAGGCTATCTATCTATCTTAGACTATTTAATTAACAATTATTCACCTCAGGCTCCGTGAATAGTGGGGAATAGAGGGATAAAAGACAAGAGATATATCCCTTGTAATTTATCCCTCGTCTTGTCGATTAGTTGGTTTATGTGACGATATCAAAAACTGCAGTCATTTAATGTCATTTAATTCAATTCAATTCAAAGTGTTTATTGTCATATGCATAAATGAGACGTTCTCAGTTGTGCAATAAAATTCTTCCTTTGTTTCCACAGACTGAATGCCAAGATTTTTTTTTACAAGATAGATAGAACAAATCATACATTTAAGTTAAAATAAATAAATAAATAAAACGGAATAGTGCAAATCCAAGAAAGCCAAAGTGCGTGAGCAAAATGTAAACAGCTGCGGCAGTCCTGAGGTAGAATACTCCTTAACAACAGACTCCTATCTGTTGTTAAGGAGTCTGAGGGCAGTGGGGAAGAAAGAGTTCTTGAAGTTTTGGACTTCATACTTCTATACCTCCGTCCTGAGGGTAGAAGTGTAAACAGTCCATGCTGGGGGTGGGTGGGGTCCTTGAGTATGGTGGCAGCTCTCCTGTGGACTCTGCAGTGGTAGATGCTCTGCAGAGAGGGCAGTGGGGTTCTGATGATCCTCTCTGCGGTCCAAAGCGGAAGTGCTGCCGTACCAGACGGTGATACAGCCGGTCAAGATGCTCTCAACAATGCAGCTGTAGAAGTTTCTGAGGATCTCAGGCGACATGCCAAACTTCCTCAGCCTCCTCAGGAAGTACAGCCGCTGTTGGGATTTCTTAACCAGCTGTGTGGTGTTGAGTGTCCAAGTGAGGTCGTCGCTGATGTGGACGCCGAGGTACTTGAAGCTGCTCACCCTCTCTACTTCAAGCTCCCCGATGAACAGTGGCCGATGAGGACTCCTTTTCTTCCACTATCCACTATCATCTGATTACTACTATCTACTATCTACTATTACTACTATCATTAAACTGCAGTCATTTAATGTCCTCAAAGCATAGGCCTATATTTTACAATAACATTGTAGATTTTAAAATAATAAACACAACAGCTTGTTTTTGGAAATATTTATTCAATTTAACAAATCAGCAAATGCTGATAAAAGTGCACATGTGGGAACTTAACAAACAAAGAAACAAACTTGTGTGCATGTGAAAGAGAACATCAAAAGAAAGTTGTAAAATTGAAGTGTGTGTGTGTGTGTGTGTGTGTGTGTGTGTGTGTGTGTGCGTGTGTGTATAAATGGCATGTGAGGGAGAAGAACAAGGTGCAGCTGACAGCACTGCGAGCGTAATAAACTTACTATAACACCCCTCACAATGTGGTCAGCTGCACCCCGTTCCCCTCATCCCACATGTCAACCTCACGACACTTGGCCTCGTACACCATCCTGTACATTTCGAACTTTAGACCCTCTCTAGTCTTAAGAGACAGCTTTTTGAAATCCTCTTGGAGGCTTCGAAAGAATAGTGAACAGAGTCCTCTGGAGGACTCTGACTCACTACTCGATTGCTAACAGCCTCTATAGCTGTGATGAGCCTCTCCGCATCAAGAGCATCACGAGTCTGGTCTCTGCCTCGTCCTGTCTTTCTCCTGCTCTTTCCTGCTGCCTGCTCCTCGGCCTGTGGTGCTAGCTGGTCAGCGGCCTGTGGTGCTAGCTGGTCAGCGGCCTGTGCTCTCCCTGGTGCCTCCTGGTCCTCGACCGGTGCTCTCCCTGGTGCTGCCTGATTATCTACCGGTGCCTCCTGGTCCTCGACCGGTGCTCTCCCTGGTGCTGCCTGATTATCTACCGGTGCCTCCTGGTCCTCGACCGTTGCTCTCCCTGGTGCTGCCTGGTCTGTGTCCTCCTCACTCTCACTCTCACTCACTGGCCCTGCCATGTTGGTCTGGCTATGGCGGTCTTCCATGAATGGATCTATGAAGGCCATTATGCGGGCATACTTCCATGGCTTCCCTCCACCTGCCCCTGCACCACTCCTCCTCCTTTCCTTTTTCTTTTTCCTATTCTTCCTGTGTCCCTGAGACCCTTCCATTTCTTGATGCACTCATTAACTATTGAACACAAAACAGAAAACACAGCTGTCATCATTATCTATGTCACTTACAGCAATATATTGTTTCACTTCTTATGTCAAATGACTTATTGTAAGTTGCTTTGGATAAAAGCTCAATGGTCATTTGTCAGCTGTCTATCCTCAATTAAACCGTATTGAAGTGACACGTTTGTTCTGTGCATTATTAATTAGCATTATTATGCGTGCATTATTCCTTTGCACAACGTATTATTCCTTTGCACAACGTATGTATTTTCGATATTTGAAAACGATATCGTCCCATTCAGAGCAAGGAAGATTAGTATGCTAGGATCTCGGTTAGCAGGCATGTATGGCGCCTATTTTACAATAATCTCAAACGTTTCATTAACTCACTCACCAGACAAACCAACCACGCGTGACACCTCCGCCTTGGCGTTTCGATCTCTGAACTGAAAAAGGGTTGGGTCGTAAAACACCGGGTGCCCAGTTACAGCCGCGATTAATACTTCAGCCGACATTTTGTTCAGTGAGTGAATAAATGTAGGTAGGAACCAAAGTGCCTGCCGGTGTTCCCTGGGATGCACGCAAGCGAAGAGCGTCTACATTCCGATTGGCTGTCAGTGTTTGGCCGCTGAAGCGCGTCATTGTAATTTGCATAAAGTTAAAAAGTTGTAAACTTTTTTTGGACGCTCTGGTCGCTCAACTTTGGCCGCTGGTAGCGTTGCCCATAGAAAGTGAATGACTTCCGGCGATTTGGTCGCTCAATTCGCTTCTGGTGTGGTGGTACAGTTACTCTTTTTTTTTTTGAAGCAGGAAGGGCAACGTTGGAGGTCTCCTCTGCTATTGACTCCTGAGCGTTGCCAACACTAGGTGCGTTTCCATCCCCCTGATTTTATGCGAACTTTGAAGTATCGAATCAGTAAACGGTGATGGAAACACCAAAATTCGCATAAAAATGGTATAATTCGCAAAAAAGTTTATCCGCTCTCTTGAGGTGGTTTTTGAGAAATTCGAAAGACAGTAAATTCGCAAAATGGGAGATGGAAACACACTTTTCGAAACAGCTTTGACGTAGCGAACTTTGAACGCACAGGACTGACAGTCTTTCCGATTTCCGCATAACGACCGGCCATAGCAACCCTGCCGACATCAACGTGTAACGTCATCACCCTATTGTGCTCTCCCATACGTAAGACACTCGACGTCGTCCTCGTATTTCCCTTGCTACCGCTGTGTACATTGTAATTTCTCTATTTCTTCGTCTACGGATGGAAGTTAAAATAGCCAATGTTAACTTCACTGAAAGAACAGTTATGACTTGCCCAAGGGAAATCAATTGCTGCTGAATTCCTCTCTCCATGTTTGTTGTTATTCTTCTCTATTGGCAGACTAACCGCTTTTTGTTACATTTGTTACAGCTTTTCTACTTCTACCATTTATTACAGCCACGTATCGGCTGTACGTGGCTGTTTGCATACAGCGCCACCTCTAGGCAGAACTAGGGTAGTTACCCGCTCCAAACACTTGATGGAAACGCACCTAATTCAAATTACTTTTTTGCGAACTTTCTAAAGATTTACAGTGTCATTGCCGTCACTAGCTGCGTTTCCATCTTAAAGGTGATGCGAATCTTTAGAAAGTCCGCAAAAAAGTAATTTGAATTAGGTGCGTTTCCATCAAGTGGTTGGAGCGGAATAGGGTGATGACGTTACACGTTGATGTCGGCAGGGTTGCTATGGCCGGTCGTTATGTGGAAATCGGAAAGACTGTCAGTCCTGTGTGTTCAAAGTTCGCTACGTCACAGCTGTTTTGAAAAGTGTTTCCATCTCCCATTTTGCGAATTTACTCTCTTTCGCATTTCTCAAAAACCACCTCAAGCGAGCGGATAAACCTTTTTGCGAATTATAAGATTTTTCCGCGAATTTTGGTGTTTCCATCACCGTTTACTGATTCGATACTTCAAAGTTCGCATAAAATCAGGGGGATGGAAACGCACCTACTATCATCATCATCTATCACAGAATACATAGGCCTACGTGTTTAGAACTAACATGGGATGTATTATCAGCTCTCATGCAGAGTTCCCGTTGTCCGGTAATTACCGGTCTTTGACCGTAAAAAAATTAGGAGGACCGAAAATTCTAAATGTCTCCGGTCAGAATGACCGATTGGAAATAAGGCCCCGTACACACGGAGCCGAAACGGGCGAAAACGATCCGGTTTCGTTTTATGCAGAATATTCAAGGCGCTGGTTCTCCACAGAAAAAAGTGGAGTGCATCGACCCTGCGCGCATACAGCATGCGCGCTGTATACAAACATTCAGTCACGAGGAGATTCAACCTTTTAAATTGAGCAGCATGAATGTGTTCATTTGAATTGTGTTTAAATATGCTACAGTGGTCATTTGTTTAGCCAATTCATGTAAAACAATGAGGGTTTTGATTGTAGCGTAGCCTGTGATACAATAAATAAGTTGTTACATTTCGTGCACTCGCTCAAATTGATCGCTATAGACTACCGTAGGTTTATGAACTAAACGGCGGCAAGCTAGCGAAAGCCGGCGGCAAGCTTTGCAGAGTACCGGTATTTAACAACCATGGCGTATCAAAATATGATCACACACTTCTTCTTCTTCTTCTTCTTCTTCTTTATATAGCCTGCCTATCAATTTTTTTAAGTGCAATAAACACGGCCAATATCTGACCGATTTCTTTCCAATTTGACCGGTAAAATGAAACCTTCCCGGTCACATGACCGGCACCAATTTCTTCTAGCGGAAACACTGCTCTCATGTATTATCAGCCAACCTCAAACCATCGCTAAAAAGCAAGCAATAAGTCATGGGTACCCATGAATTTATCCTAAACCTTATAACAACGGTGACAACTTACCAGAGGATGTTACATTCACGTCCTCGTCCGTTCTAAAACCAACATCAATTCCATTTTCCTCCACGTTGAATATTGGCCGTCCTCCGATGAAACTATTCATTTTTTCATAGAATGGAAAATTGGTTGGAGCCGCACCACTCCTGTCAACTGCTTGTTTGGCCTTGTTGTAAGATGCCTTCAATACCTTCCAACGTTTTTTCATTTGCTCAATTGAGCGACTATAGCCTTTATCCGTAAACTTTTGATGCACATCTTTTAAAAGGTCGCTATGTCTAACCTTTCTCTGGTCCATCCTTCGGAAGATATCTTGTTCCATTTCCAAGAGGACATTTGTCTCCTCGAAGGTCCAATTACGAACTACCGCAGCTGCCATCTCTCTAAATTAAGAATTATTTTAACGTTCAGCCTGCAAAAGTACTAGTAGCCTACTCATTTACAGTTATCTCGGACGCGCGCGGACACTAAGGTACGCGAACACGTCATTAGGGTGCACTCACACTAGGGCCTAGGCCATCTGGCCGTGGCCGTGGCTGTGGCCGTTTTCACACCTAACCTTGCTCAAATCTGCCAGTGTGAGTGTGGCCAGTCTGGCCAGGCCAGGCCAATTTGGCCACTTGGGAGAGGTGTGCTGCTACGGTACGGGCCGCTACCGTACAGATGCTAATGAGCTGACACGCGCACACGCACGGCTACGCAACCATAGCTGGATGACGTATAGTCCATGCGACGACCATGGACATAATAAAGGCGACGAGCCTTCTTTCCCATTAAACGGTAAACATGGCGTCAAGCAGTTCAACTGTTGGTTCACGTTGGTCCCATAGAGAAGTCGAGTGTCTGTTAGCTATTTGGGCATTTCGGCTCGGTTAAGTGTGAAAACGGCCACGGCCAGATGGCCTAGTGTGAGTGCACCCTGATAAACACCCATGTCCCGGCGCTTAGCAGCCGGACACGTTTACCGGACTACTTATTCGGAGTGATAACAAAGACGTGAATCAGGCAATAAATCCACTTTCCTTGACAGCGGTCAAGTTCGGTGTGCTTAAAAGTACCGACGGGACTTCCGGTAATGGCGGCGAGCTAGACAGACGCTGCTTTTTAGTCTCTGTACTAATTATAATTTCTACTCCTTTGAAAGCCATATAACGAACTCAAATAGAACACGGATACGTTTTAAAGCAAGGTTAACTATGTCAGGCACAAGAAAGAACAAAAATAAACCCGACAATCAACCTAATAAGTCTACAAACACTTCGCCAAGTGGCAAACCGCATGCTAGCCACGAACTAGCAGCCTCTTCAGTGGAGGATAGCGAGAGGATGGACGCAACAAACAATGGTCGTCGGGATATCCAGAATCAAGATGTTTTAGAGGCCATCGCTTGTCTCAAGACTGAAAGTTTGGCGCGTCACAGGGAAGTTATTGATGGCATAGCCCACATTAGATCGGATTTGGATGTTATCAAAAGCAGAATGACCACGGCTGAACAACGCATAGGTGACACGGAGGATGTAACAACACAGCTAACGGCAACGGTGTCTGAGTTGGAAGCCAAAGTGAAACAACTTACAGAAAAGAATGACGACCTTGAGAATCGCTCACGCCGTTCGAATCTACGCTTCATTGGGCTGGAAGAAAAGGCGGAGGGTGCCGACGCTGAATCCTTTCTGGAGAATTGGCTCACCGAAGTCCTCGGACCGGAGAACTTCCCCCATCCGTTGCGGATCGAGCGAGCTCACCGCATCGCAGTTACTCCAACGGTCAACACTTCAGGCAAACAGAAGCAGAAGCCGACAACTGAACGTCCCAGGACACTGATCGCGAAATTCCTGAACTTCAAAGATAAAGCACGGGTGATGAACGCGGCACGGAAGAAGAAGGCGATTATGTACAACAACCGACAGGTCAAACTTTTCTCAGACTTTTCAGCCGACGTGCAACGCCAGCGGAACGCCTACTATGCGGTGAAACAGACTCTATACTCCAAGGGAATAGAGTATGGCCTTCAATACCCCGCCAAACTTCGGGTGACATATGAGGGCAAGGTCATCGTCTTCCAGACGCCCGGAGAAGTGGATACGTTTCTTCACAGCATTGATGATGAGTCAGGGTGATGTATTGCTTATATGCAAAGTAGGCTAAACTTGCAATAGAAATGCAATAGAAATTATTTCTAGTACACACGGCTGATTTGATTTGAAAGATGTTTACAAGTTAAACAAGGAAAAGAAAAGAAAAATGGCTCATTTAATTGGGCCCAATATTATTCTGTTATTTCTCACTTTAAAGGGTGTCGCTAAATAATTGAGTCATGCTTGCACTCAGTAACCTATTTGCTTTCAGAACCTTAAAGATTATACGTTATTGGCTATGGCTTATACTAAAATGTTCATTTTGTTCTACCATAAAGGGGTGGTATTTTATATTATTTGAATACACAGAGATTAAAGGTGGTTTATTTAGTTTATTTGACTTACTCTTGCTCCTAATCAGGAGCTATTGGAAGGTGGATTTACTTAGTTTAGACTGTAAAGTAGGCAGTCAGTGGGTGGATATGTTAAACATTTTGCATGTTCTAGCAAAATGTTTTTGGTGTGGTTCTTGTGTAGGTTTTCATTATTTCACGTGTATTGTCGTTTTATTTATTCTTTTTTTTCTTTTTTTGTATTTCCCTCTTCTCTGTCTCCCCTCATATTACCCAACTCTTCAGTACAGCTCATGCTCTTTGTTAAGGCTCCCCATAGCATCCCCTAATGGCAGATAACCAGGTATGCAAATTAACCTCATGGAACATAAGAGGCTTAGGCAGTTTGGTGAAAATAAAACAGGTAATGACTAGACTAAAACACTTGGGCTCTAGAATTATATTTCTACAGGAAACGCACCTAGTCTCCACTGAAGTCATCAGAATACGTAGAAGGTGGCAGGGGCAAGTGTTTGCTGCTAACTTCTCATCTCATGCTAGAGGAGTAGCTATCTTAATTCACAAATCTGTTCCAATTCAAATAATCTCAACTATTATGGACCCTGGGGGAAGTTATATAGTTCTACACGGTAGTTTATTTGGAAATTACCTTAATTTAGTAAATGTCTACGGGCCAAATAAGGATGATCCTGATTTCTACAAGAATATTTTTCTAACAATTTCAACCTTAAGGGGGGAAGTTATAATGGGGGGAGATTTCAATTGTGTTTTGAAACCAAATATGGACCGTGAGGGTGGTCAAGACTCATCTCATAGTCATACAAGAAAGGTAATTCACCACTTCATGGCAGAGCTGGGGCTGTGTGATATATTTAGGAAACATAACCCAGATAAGAGAGAATTCTCATGCCATTCTACTACATACAATACCTATTCCAGACTTGATTATTTTCTAATTTCTAACACCTCAGTATTCAAAATCAAGAGTTGTTATTATAATGGCATAATAATATCTGATCATACTGCAGTATCTTTAGAGCTTAAGGTTCATAAAGAATACAAAGGTCCTCCTAAATGGAGATTTGATAACAAATGGCTCCAAGATCCTCAGTTTGTACAGTTCCTTAATACAAACATAGATGTGTTTTTCAAGCTCAACAAAAATGAAACGTCATCGCTAATCAGATGGGATGCCTTTAAGGCTTACATCAGAGGGCAAATAATAAGCTATACCAGTTTTAAATCTAAAGAATTTAAAAAGAAACTGTTAGAAATTGAAAAAGAAATTAAAACACTAGAAGAGCTAATTGTAACTAATAAGACACCATCTGTAGAGCAAAGATTAAACACACTTAGAGCCCAATATAATGAAATGTCAGTAAATAAGGCCTTAAACAATCTAAATAAATTAAAACAGCAATTCTATGATCAGGGGGAAAAGGCAGGCAAATTACTTGCCTGGCGCATTAAAGCTATACAAAATGAGAGATCAATACATGAGATAGAAAAATCAAATGGAACAATGACTTCAGACCCCAAAGAAATAAATGAAACATTTCAGAAATTCTATGAAACACTTTATAAATCTGAATTCTCCGCTGATAAAACATCTTTAAATGGCTTTCTTGATGCCCTGAACTTCCCTACTCTTTCTCAAGAAGACATGGAAATTCTGGAGAGACCATTAGAACTAGAGGAGTTTTATTGTGCCCTTATGTCTATGCAAAGTGGAAAAACTGCTGGCCCAGATTCGCTGCCCATTGAAATATATAAGACCTTCAAAGATATGTTGATACCCCAATTATTCATTATGCTTGAAGAAGCCTTCAGAATAGACTCCTTACCACCTTCCTTCTCTACAGCCCTCATCACTACAATATTGAAACCTGGCAAGCCACCTTCTAAATGTGAATCTTACCGACCCATATCCCTACTAAACTCGGATACGAAACTAATTGCTAAAGTCATTGCACAGAGATTGGAGAAAGTCCTACCTAGTCTGATTCACGAAGATCAAAATGGATTTGTAGTAGGAAGACAAGCTTTTCACAATCTTAGAAGAGTCTTAAATATTATCAATATAGAAGATGGATCCCCCGATGTGGCCCTACTCTCCCTGGACTGTGAGAAGGCCTTTGACAGGTTGGAATGGCCATATCTATTTGATATACTCCCTAGATTTGGCTTGGGACAAAATATTATTAAATGGGTTTCGTTATTATACAATGGACCCACTGCAGCAGTCTTGACAAACTCCATGACATCCAAACCATTCAAACTTACCAGAGGAACACGCCAAGGATGTCCACTGTCGCCCCTTTTGTTTGTATTGTCCATAGAACCACTGGCCCTAACAATTAGATCACACCCTCTGATACGGGGAGTAACAATAGGAAGCTGTGAACACAGAATAAGCCTGTTTGCAGATGACATCATACTCTTTTTAAAAAATCTGACACAATCCCTTCCTGCCTTTCTTAACATAATAGCAACCTTTGGAAAAATCTCTGGCTACAAAGTCAACAAAACCAAGTCTAATATTATGTTCCTAAATGACAAAGAGAGAGATAATCCAATAGTAGGGAACGATTTTCATATTGCATCCAAGGGCTTTAAGTACTTGGGGATACAGATCACCCCCAAAATACAAGATATAATCTCAGAAAATTATAACCCAATTCTATCATCTACCAGTAATACTCTGAAGAGATGGTCAGATCTTCCCATATCTCTGATTGGTCGTGTAAACATACTTAAAATGAATATCTTACCAAAATTCTTGTATCTTTTTCAATCTATCCCACTTAGCCCCCCACCTACCCTATTTCCTAAACTGAAGGAATTAATGACTAATTTCATTTGGAATAACAGGCGCTCAAGACTTAGGATATCCTTACTTTATCTGCCATATGATAGAGGGGGCCTACAAGTGCCAAACTTTCTATGGTATTACTGGGCAGCCCAGATCAAGGCAATAATGCACTGGTTCTCAAATGAACCTAAAAATTCCTGGGTTGAAATAGAAAATTACACCACATCCCCCTTGCCATTAAAGTTATATTTATTTTCTGATTCATTAAAGAACCTGTTAAAGAACACACACAACCCCTTTGTTAAAAACTCCATCATAGTCTGGCACAAAGTGCAATCACATTTAGGTATTGATTCAGACCTCTCAGGGTTCACCCCAATATGGGGAAACCACCAATTCCCAGCAGGAAGAAACGACTCAGGGTTCAAATCATGGGCAATGAAAGGTATTAGTAAAATCAGGGACATGTATAATGCAGATAAGGTATTGTATAGTTTTGAGGAATTACATGGTGCTTACAATATACCCAGGAACCACTTCTTCAAATATTTGCAAATTAGGAGTTTTATTTTGAAAAAATACAAACAACAGATAAACAAACCACCACTGTCCAGTCTTGAAGAGGTTATACTAAATCATATGCATAGTCGTGGTCAGGTTTCGGTGACTTATAACTTAATTGTGGAAAACTCCAATGAATCTTCAAATGACACGAGAATGAAGTGGTCCAGTGACATGGATGCAGAAATTTCTGAGGACGAATGGGAAAAGGTGTGTCACACAGCACAGACTCAAACTATAAGCACCAGGTTTAAACTTATACAGTATAAATGGATTATGCGCACATATATAACTCCTTCCCTTTTGCACCGCTTCAATAACAATAACCCTGACCTCTGCATTAAGTGTGGTCTTGAAGAGGGCACACTTTATCACTGCCTGTGGACTTGCCCTAAAATAAGGGAATTTTGGGAAAAGGTAATAGAACGAATCTCTGACATAAACTCCACCAGATTGCCCGTCTGTCCTAAGCTGTTCATTCTTGGACTTGTCCCAACAGACTTAAGGTTATCCATTACAGATACAAATATGGTATATGTGTGCTCACTACAAGCTAAATACTGTATTGCCACTTCATGGAAAGCTATGGAGGCACCTTCTGTCAATTTTTGGTTCAAGACCCTGTCCAATACTCTGGCCATGGAAAAAATGACTTATGCTAAAAGGGGGAAGCTACAGATTTTCTACAAAGTATGGGAACAATTTACAGACTTCTTGGAAAGTCAACAAGATGTACAAGATGTATAGGCTGTATACTTTAACTTTCTGACAGTATTGTAATATTTTTTCTTTTTTTTGTTTTTTTTTTGTCTTTCTTTCTCTTTCTTTAATGTTGTTTTGTTGATGTCTTTTATCCAAAAAGTATTTTCCTTCTATGTTGCTAAGCATATGTATTTTCATGTATGTTGTTGTACAAGTTGGAAAATTTAATAAATACAATTCTAAAATAAAATTTAAAAAAAAAGTACAGACGGAGCTCAGTGGACCAATTGCGAACTACTGCGGCTGCTCTAATTAAACCCCAATCTATTCGGAATAAGTGTATACATGGCGATTAAAACAGACTACACCACCTCTTCTATTCGACATAGAATCTATGCCGAACAGATAATTGTATTCCGAATGAGGCGTATATATGATCACTTTCTGTTCCGCATAGAAATCTATGCGGAACAGATGTGTCCATGTGAACGCGGCTAATGAAAATCAAAACATGTCAGATATGTACATAGGTCCATAACAGTTTGTAACCCACAGTAAAATGGGGGTATTATCCTTAATGGTTTGCATATCTTACATTTCCCATATCTTGGGATCTATGGGATTTTCTTTGGTTTTCCCCCTGGTATGGAAAATAGTATCCCATATCGTTTTTTCAAGTAATTGTATCGAAGTTAGAGAATCCAGTATTGTGGCAACGATAGAGTCATTCACTGAGATATGGCAGGAGGTATTCAGTTAGAGCCAGGTAACTGTGGTTCAAAGGAAGGCTCATTTTCCATCAAAGCTGCGGAGGAGCTCTGCAACAGCTCCTGAAGCCCCAGGTTGACTTGTGTCTACCACAGACGGTCTAAAGAGGTGTCTACTGGTGTTGTGCTCTCCAGGTCAGCCCTGGGTCCCACCCTCCTGTGTGGTGGTTCACCATCTTCCAGGAGGTCCACCGCCTCCTCCGGTCCTCCTTCCCCTGGGTCAGGGTGAGGGTGGACAGGCCAACTGTCTTCTGCAGCCCATAGCTCATCACCAGGTCTCTATTGTTGAATAAGATGCTTCATATTGGTGACTTATACGTTTTTTAAGAGAAAAAAGCAGATTTGAAATCATTGATTTGTACTCTCTATACACAAAGTTAAATAACACATTTTGCAGTGTAGTAACATACTTAATTTCCATATTGTAATATTTGCTTGACCCTTTAATGTTGTCATTTGCATCCCTACTGTGCTAAACACAAATTCAACCCATAGAATCAATTGGCAAATTAACCAAATGCTTTCACAGAGAAACATAACATCAAAATGACAAATAGGTCCTGTGTGAATGCTAAGTGGCAGCATGCCTTCTGGGTCCTTCTTCCAGCTGGCTAAATACATCATGGCCCGTCTGGAGAAACAGTTGATCCCCTGGAACGGTCTGGAGAAGGCTCTGCTCACCGCGCCACACATCTTCCAGCATTACGCCGTCTACCTGGTGGCTAATAGCATAGCCGGGCTGGTCCCGGATCAGCTAGCACCTAGCCAGAAGGACCTGCTGGTCAGTGACAGGGCTTTGCAGGACATAGTAGCATTTCATTTTTGGCATCAATCGTATTGCATATCTGTTTGAAAGTTTGCTAATGAAAGCGATAGTTCACTTTTACTGATACTGCTTAGAAATAATACGATAAACAACATGTATACTTCTGAATACAAATAATTAGGATCCAAAAGATGAAATACATCCGAGTTGGGTAAGGATTTTTGAAATAAAAGCTACCCATATATTTTGTATATTGCATCCGTCCAGAGGATGGAGTGTACGCTGAAGAGCCTGCCTCCCGGCTCCATGCTCACCGTCAGCAGCGACCTGGTGGACGACCTCATGGTCAAGCTGGTACTGAGGCTCCTGCCCCTGAACGGCGAGGGCTACAGACCACTGAACCAGCAGACGCTCCTGACCACCACTCTCAAGGTAGGTCTAGTAGCAGTAGTGCTACAACTACTGCTAGGGCTACTGCTTCTACTACAGCTACTTCTACTACTCCTGCTACTTCAACTGTTACTACTTCAACTGCTATTATTAAAACTACTACTTCCACTTTCTACTACTACGACTACTGCCACTTCTACAATATATATAGTATGTTAGTATATTACCCATGCTACTGTTAGATTAGGTGCTTCAGCCGACCCTGCTGATAATTGTAGATATGGATACGTATCGTACAAAACCATACGTCCTGCTCCAAACTTGTTTGCTGCCTTTCTTCTTCTCTCCCTCTTCTTTGTTAGTGCTATATAAATAAAAACAAAGTTGCCTCACTGTCCCATCTTTCATTTCCATTCTTAAACCCTCCGGTCCCCTCCATCTCTTCTCCTTCCCTTTCTCTCCCAGATGAGTTGTTTCATCCTGGCCACACTAAGGAATATGCCCGGCATCACCGTGGACACCAGCCTCCCTTGTCCGTGCTGGGACATCAGGAGGCTTGCCATGCTGGTTCATTGCGGCCTTACCAAGTCCTTGGGGACCTCTCTCCAGGTAGGATTGGTTGCCGATGAATGTATGGTGGAGGAGCACTGGCTGAGGGCGTCTTCTCTCTTGTCTCTGTTGAAGGGCCCTAATGTGCTCGTCTCCATCCTTTGGGAGGTTGTCGAGGCCCTGCTGGCCCGGTACCATTCAGACCGCCCTGAGGAATCCTCCATCCCAAATCCTCCATCCCCACCCAAGGTAACAGCTTCAAACAAAGTGTTCTAATTATTAATAAATCCTTATTCAAAGAAATTCAAGAAGTTGAAAGGCAATTTTTGTTATGCCAGTTTAATTAGCAACTTTAGCAATTGTAGAATACATCTCTTTAATACTTACCGTAGTGAAAGACATTTCTGCACCATTCGAGGAGCCCTTGACAATGTGTTGGATTGTATTCATACGTTGCAGTCTTTGACTCTCTTGTTGTTCTCCTCTCAGTTCCCAGGGTGATGCAGGAGGAGCAGGAGATGGAGGAAGAGCTGCTCAGCCAGAGACTTCCTGAGCAGCTCAGGGAGCAACTCTACGGGACGTTTGGCACGTGGGTCCAACACGGCAAAGTCTTTGGCAGGGCTCTCCCACCGATGAGCACCGCAGAGCAGGACCTCAGAGGAGCGGACGCAGCCGTCCCCAGCAACACTCTGGCTGACGACCCTGTCGCTCTGGACCCCAGTCTGGACGCCCCTCAGAAGGAGCAGCCCGACAGCCACAGCCGTTGTGATCCGTTTGTGATGGAGAACAGTAGCTCTGGCCCTGTCACTGGAGATCCCCTTCCTCCAGCAGCTCATTCAGAGAACGGAGAGTCTAACTCCGTCTCCACAACCGTAGGTTTATCATGACACAACAAACCAAGACTGCAAGTCTAGCACCACATACATGTGCATAATAGCAGCTCGAGAACACGTGATAATAAAATCAAAGTAGTATTGAACCACTGGTTTGGTTTTAGACAGGCTAAGCAGTCCAGGTGTCTTCCTCTGTAAAACAGGACCCGGTTGTGATCCAGCGGTCCACCGTTGGATTCATTGTGGCCCAGCTGTTCAGAGGCCGGGACGAAATGTCCTCCCCGTCCCACATCGACCGGTACCGGGCCTTCCAGAACCTGGTTGTCCGGGAAGTCCACCTCCTGCTGCAGGAGGACGCCACCATGAACCAGTACAACCCTGGGTTTGAGCGGACCCTGGAGCACCTGAAGGACCCCGTGCAGGAGGTCTGCTTTAGGTTTAGTTATAAAACCAAACAACAAATTAAATTTGTTTAAAAAGGACAGGAACTGTAAAGTACAACGAGCAAGGTGAAGTTGGCAATTTGCTTAGAAAAGTAATAAAATTCATAAAACATGACTTAATGATGTACAGTATATTGTGGTCCTGTTTTATGTAGAAAGGAGGACTTGGTCAAATGCATAGAATACTTGTAGAATACGTGTAGAAATGCGATTTCATAATTCGGATAGAAGGATTAAAGGTCAGGTCATTCAACAGGAGAAGCTGGGTCTGCAGCTTCGCTGGGTCCTTGAGGATAGGCTGAAAGAGGCCTTGCCCGGCGTGTGCCTGTCCAGGGACGGGCTCATGAAGGACCCCCCGAACACCCTGCTGGCCTGCTCCCTGATCGCCACAGAGGTGCTTGATCACCTGAAGACCTCTGTGAGCTCTCCTGACTACAACAATGAGGCAGAGGAGTGTCTTCACGGGGAACAGTTGTTGGCCCCCGCTAAGGTTAGTCATCTCAGATCCTGGTGTAACAGTCCTTCACAAAGGCCCTGACGTGGTGGGCAACACACAAAGAAATGTTTAAGATAAGCCTACTACCTTTGCCCTGGCTCATAAAATGAGCAGACCATCTTGACACGTTCGGAACCTCTTTCAACGCACATTCAACGCCCTTACGTTGCCTGATTTGTGCGTGTGCTTCATTATATGATCAATTACGTTAAAACAGACAATACAGCATGCTGAACAAAGATACTATGACACTCGCTTGCGTATTGCTGGGACCTGGTAGATGTCTTAACTACTCAAACATTATTACTTCTACAGCCAGTCAACCTTGAGAAATGTATGATTAGCAAATATACAAAATACTCATCAAACTTTGATTGTTGACCGTTCGGATTAGGGTGACCGGGTACTTCAATGTTTCTTATTTTTATTATTGAACAGGACCCCCAGAATGCCCTGCTGGCCTCTAATGAACCGGACCCCCAGAATCCCCCTGATGACTTCAAGGGAGCAGAGGAGTGTCTCCACGGGGAAGACACAACGTTGGTCACCTCCCCTAAGGTCAGTCATCTTAGTAACTAGTGTAGCAGCCTATCACACAGGCCACAACGCGGTGTCATTTACAGTAACAAAGGTTTCTGTCATTCCCAAGTGTAACCTACAGAGTGCTGCCTTCTGGCTGAGTCCTTTCAGTCTAACATCACATGATACACAAAGCAACGATTTTACACATGGGTGATAATATGATGCCAAAAAAGTTGTTACTTAGAACCATACAAATTTATGTTTTTTTTACTGAAGGGAAGCAAATGGATGATATTTGGCTATGATCACCATCACCATCATAGCCAAAAAGCAAAGCTATATTATATTGTATATCGTACATAAATATGGAAGATATTATTTCTGCAGATTGATCATTAATATTCTTTGTTTGTTATTACTCAACAGGAGACTGTGGAGGTGAAGAAGAAAAAGAGGAGGTGGTCTTGGCTTCGCCGGCTCTTCACCTGCAAAAGAAAATAAGCACGCCACTGCTTGTATATAACTTGCATTTATTGTTTTTCTTATTATTGTTTTATACCTTGATTTATTTTGTACATTTTTGGAATGAATTATTGTGCTCAAATAAATGTTTCCCTGAATTCTCTATACTATGCATAAGACTCTAAATGGCAATGTTAAAAGGCATGTAGCTTCGAGGGCCTGTGGTTGCGAGGCAGTTTCAAATCAAATTGGTGGTGGGAACTCTACAACAGTCATTTAAGCTGTGCTTTTCATACATGTGCATTGCCATGTCCGTCTATGTGGCAAAGAGGTACGGGGAGCTATAGGCCAAAGCATTAACATATTTTCTCAAGGCATCTGGGAGTTTGTTGCCTGTTTATGCTTGCGAGATACAACAAACACACACACAAACACACACACACACACACACACACACACACACACACACACACACACACACACACACACACACACCTCATACTGAGTTATCGGTCCTATAAAAAAAAAAAAAAAAACTGTATACGCTGCTCTGCTCCGTTTGAAACTTATAATTGTTATCATAGACTTCTCACGCTTTAGGGGCAGGTTGAAACAATCAGCATGAGCCGGATCTTTGCTTGGCGAACGGGATTCAACCTCCTTATGGCAAAAGTAAATCCATATCCCACATCTGGCGTCCGTCGTCCAAAAGTCAACCAATTATTTACTTTTGTCCAAATTCCATCCCATCAACAGTTGCTTGTGTGTGTGTGCCCGCTGAATCACCGCGTCCTTGCACTGGCAGCGGCGCAGTTTTTTTTTTTTTTTTTTTTACTCCCGAGAACAGGGAAGTTAAGCTGCCATTCAGGTGCAAGTGAATGAGGATGCCATGTGATGATGCCCGCGCTCACGCAGCGTGGAGGCTCGGCGAGGCGAACAGACACAGAAACACCACCGACTGCTGGTAGCGGGACGGCGTGAAGACCTCTCAGGCAGCCCTGGGCTTGGAACAGCCTCGTCTCTGTGAACTATTCATTCATATAATCACATGAAATAATATGATAAAATATTTCAGCCCATCATAAAAAATAAATAAATATATTTTTCAAAATATCAACCTGAGTTCAGGATTGCAGTTGTGAGTGCCCCATGACTCTCTGAGTGCTGCATGATATCAGGACATCAAAGACAGGGCTGACTCGGACACCGGCGAGGGGTCCTGAATGCGGACCCCTGGTCCCTTTGTATGTCCCTTTCTGTCTGTGTCCCTCCATTGCAGATGCACCTCCATCTTTCCCTCTTTCGCTCTTTGACCATGACTTTCCTCCTCCAGCTCCCCCCTGTGTGCTCTGTCCCCTTATCTTTATGTCTCTCACTCTCTCCTTCTCTCGCTATCTGTCTCTCTCTCTGCCCCACTCTATCTACCTCTCCTTCTCACCCCCCACTGTCTCTCTCTATCTTTCTCTCTCCCTCTACCCCTCTCTCTCCCCCTCTCTCTCCCCCTCTCTCTCTCTCTCTCTCTCTCTCAGGTGCAGCGGTGGTTCCTTTACTTGTGTGTTTCCCAGTTATTGAGTAGAGCTCCATACTGTACTGTAAGCCTACAGGTTGTTGCAAAATCACTTATTTTCTGTGAATGCCAACCATATTCATTGTCTTTAAAGGGCTTAAATGGAATGGGAAAATAAGCATTAACTAAGTTACACAAGTTCAACATGTTAATCAGGGTTATAAATTTAGAAGACCTCTAATAACCATAAAATGGTTATTAGAGGTGTCATAAAACAAATACCAATAGCAGTGTGCAGAGTAAAAAAATATTTGGAAGAATTATAGCATTATGTTGACACATTCACATTGTGTGTGTGTGTGTGTGTGTGTGTGTGTGTGTGTGTGTGTGTGTGTGTGTGTGTGTGTGTGTGTGTGTGTGTGTGTGTGTGTGTGTGTGTGTGTGTGTGTGTGTGTGTGTGTGTGTGTTTGGTAGTTTCTGAGTGTCTTTTCTTTAAATTATTTATCTTTTAAAGTTAAATAAAAAACCACTCTGCTCACAAGAGTACTGTATATCTGAGTACAGAGGCTCAACTCTGTGGCGTCTGTGGAAACACAAAGTTGTTACATGACGAGAAGTGACAGGATGAGGATTTAAAGCAAGGAAGCTCAACTGGATCTGTGGATTTAAGGCATTTAAAATCTATTTGATGCTCATGGAAAATACTAGCGCTCATATGGTTTTCAATTCTTTCAAATCCTGTTGAATCCATTCATTTTTTAGGGTAGAATAGTTGAGTGCTTTCTGTTTGATGCAGAGTGGCAGATAACCAGCCAGCCGCAAAAAACACAAAAGTGCAATGACTAAATTGCTGAAAGCCAAACGAGCAGTTTTTTTCTTGAAATCTAAATATATGCTTTTTCTTCACTGTGTGTTTATTGATTCATTTATTTGACAGGGACATTGCACAGCTCATTAGCAGTACCAGAGTTATATAGGCAAATTTACATCTGTAGTCCCTGGGAAGGAAGCATGGGGCCGTAACTATTTTCGTGTCAGTGTGTCTATGTTTGTGTGTGTGCGTCGTGTGTGTGTTTTAATTGCAATTGTGTTGCATCCCAAGGCTGAGCTATGACGCCCTGAATTAGAAAGGTTTTTGTTCCAGTGGTTAGTGGGCCTGGGAGACAGGCCAAGCAAACTTAAGTTTGTTGTTATTTGGCTCTCGTTTTTTTGCGGGACATGGACTGAACTTTACATGTTTTCCCATTATTAAGGGAAACAAATGTATCTTTGTTTTGAGCAAATTGAATAAATAGCCATTTAGGTTTTGCCAGTGTAGCTGTGTGTCCTTACATGGCATGAGTCTCATGAACTCTAGCTACTTTTGTAATATAATTATTCCAAAAGTAATATTATTATTACATAATAATGTTAATATTATTATATTATTATTATTGTAATATATTTTATAATATTATGCTGATTGTAACACACTTTTTCAGAAATAAGTTATAACATGTAATTTCTGCCACTAGTGATTGCTCAATCAAAACAATAACAAAATACATAGTTTGATGAAGTTATGGAGTAGTGTGGGATCATAGGAGATCGCCACCAGCTGAGAGACCATGACCTCCGGCAGAGGTCATGTTCACGGACAGGTGAATGTGTTCAAGTACTATTGGCGTTCAGTCACGTAATGTAGTTTAATTCGAATGAAATTGCTACAAGTAACAAAACAGCTTTTGCAACCTTGCAGTAACATTAATATTTTAAGTAGGAAAGTAAAAGTTTTGAGTATGAGTATTTCTGACAGCTAGATTAACCTCATATGTTACAGTATTAAACATTGTAGAACGTACTATTGAAAAACAATGCAATATTAAAAAAAATTCATCCATTCAAGGATGAAAAAGGATGCTAAGCATTAAAATGTATAATTTGCATCATTGTCACTATGGTAACACAACTTGTTGACACTCACACTTTTTGCCATCAGGCTCTTTGACATGATGTCACCATGCCGAGTGATGGAATTCATATGCTATGTTGACTGGTTTCCGTGGCTCTGTTCTTCATCAGTTTACCTGGTACCGTGCGAGAACGTCGTGTTTTTCACTGCTCTCTCCGTGCGTTTTTTTGGCTTCTGCTTTTCCAACATGCATTGCATTGTCGTCTCACCACCCTCTCCAAGACCCTGTGAAGGTAAATATTTAATAATAATAATAATACATTTAATTTAGAGGCGCCTTTCAAGACACCCAAGGTCACCTTACAGAGCATAAATTTGTTAGTTACTTCAACTTATCAGCTGTACCATTACCTCAAAGAGCATGTTGAACAAGGGCTGTGATGTTGGAGGGTAGGATGTATGTTGGAAAAACTAAACTTTGTAATTCCATTGGCCTTCAGGTCATCTTGGAGTACAACCGGACCCTGGACCCTCCCTCCGGACGTCCAACTCTGAGGTCAAGGCCGCTGTCAACTTCACCCCTGCCTCGGCCCCGCCCTGGCGGGTGGTGGTGTCTGGCTCCTCCCTCAGAGCAGTCATCACCCAGCTGCTGACTCAGGTAAGCTGTCCCCCGGCCCCATGGGCACCAGTAGACTACTGTCCCAGACAGTGTCTGTCTACAGTACCAGGGCCGGCCCTGGGCATAGGCAGTATAGGCGAATGCTAAGGGCGCATCCATCCGCAGGGGGCGCCAAAAAATAAATATATATATATATATATATATAAAAAAATATATATATATATATATTATTATTATAGAAATACAGTAACTCTATTTTGTTTATCTTTAATGTAGGCCCTGCTGGCTATATAGCCAACTGGTCACTTTGTCGGGCTCTTGTTCACCTTTCTATCTTTATTTCTCTGGCGCTAACTGTTCCCTATACATAACTCCGCTTAATACATGGCTATTGATTTAATTTATTGACTTATCGAAGCAATATGTGGTTTTAAATGTGGTTTCATTATTTAGTAAATCAGGGCGTAGCGCGTTGCCAAGCAACGTGTAAACAACGTAACCGGAGTTAACTGGTCATGCAGTGTTTGTTTTAAAAAAATAAAAGGAACAGCAGCTCTCAACCTAGCTGGTCCGCTGCTCAATCCAAACCCCCACGCTTCAATGAAAATCAAAACATGTCTGCTATGTACATAGGTCCATAACAGTTTGTAACCCACAGTAAACTGGGGGTATTATCCTTAAATTATCCAATGCATTGTAGTAACCATTGTTGGAGCAGTGTTTATTCTCAAGCTGATTTGGATGATAGTTTGTGGTTTGCATATCTTACATTTCCCATATCTTTCATATAATAATATATTATTGTATTTTTTTTACACTTCACTTGAGTGCTTGAGAACCAAACTAGATATCCATCCTACATTTAATTGTATTTACAATAATTAGAATCTGAACTCATATCTATTATTTTGCTTATGAATGCCTTTAGTAAACATCATGCATTTCTTTGCAGTATTTTGTGCATACCTTATTGTATGATTGATTCATTGTCACTGTTTTTTTTATTATTATTAAACGTTCATTCCGCAGTATTTTGTGCATACCTTATTTATAGTGTATTTATGATTCATTGCTCGTTACTTGGTTTGTCTCAAAGACAAAGCTTTGCAGCTTCTCTGAGTGTATGAACATTGGTAGTCGAATTTACTGTGCGATCCAAAGGGGCAGGGGGCGCCAGCAAAAATCTTGGCGCCAAATTGGTCAGGGCCGGCCCTGTACAGTACTGTTGTCAAAAATATAGATTTTTAAAATAGATTAATATCTCAATGCTCTGTGCGACGGTGTTAGCTAAAAGTTAGCCATAACTCAACAGCTAGCATGTAAAGCGGAGAGACTCCGTGACCGGTTTTCGATAGAGAAAGAAAACGGCAGGAGTGCTTTTTAGAAGTACTTTGACTTTGAGGCAAATACCCTAGAATTGTCAAAAACGAATGTACACCCATATGCAAGAAGAAGGTTTTGTGTTTCATAACTGCTTTTGCTCGCAAATAACAACTGAAGAAAATACTTCCCCTTATCGTTTAACAACCAAAAATGATGTCTTACCTTTGTTGTTTAGGTTCACGAATTTGAGTTTGATTTGATCGCATAAAACCCACTATAACAGATAATCCAGTGTCTTGGTTTGCAACTAAACATGATGATTTTTACAATCAATGACAAAGGAAATAGGACAATCTCCTTTAATCAGAATACATGTCCTTCATCGCCATCTGCTGGGAATCTGGTGTATTTGTGAATGTCAAAATTGTGAAAATTGTCCATTCGATTCTCATGATATCTAACTGTTTGTGTCTCACATTACTTCAGGGCTACCTACTGATAATGACCAACTGATAGTTATTTCAGGTGGAAATGTAATCTTCCACTTAAGCTGTGTTCCAGCTTTATTCACTCTAACTAAGTTGTATCGGCATTGAATATTTCACTTGCACAAGAATCTTTCTTTGCACACCATGATGACATATTATAGCCATTGCAGTTGTGGAAATATGCTCTTTTTACTTTGGGTATGGGATTTTCTTTGGTTTTCCCCCTGGTACGGAAAATAGTATCCCATATCGTTTTTTTCAAGGTATTGTATCGAAGTTAGAGAATCCAGTATCGTGGCAACGATAGAGTCATTCACGGAGATATGGCAGGAGGTATTCAGTTAGAGCCAGGTAGCTGTGGTTCAAAGGAAGGCTCATTTTCCATCAAAGCTGCGGAGGAGCTCTGCAACAGCTCCTGAAGCCCCAGGTTGACTTGTGTCTACCACAGACGGTCTAAAGAGGTGTCTACTGGTGTTGTGCTCTCCAGGTCAGCCCTGGGTCCCACCCTCCTGTGTGGTGGTTCACCATCTTCCAGGAGGTCCACCGCCTCCTCCGGTCCTCCTTCCCCTGGGTCAGGGTGAGGGTGGACAGGCAACAGGCCAACTGTCTTCTGCAGCCCATAGCTCATCACCAGGTCTCTATTGTTGAATAAGATGCTTCATATTGGTGACTTATACGTTTTTTAAGAGAAAAAAGCAGATTTGAAATCATTGATTTGTACTCTCAATGCACAAAGTTAAATAACACATTTTGCAGTGTAGTAACATACTTAATTTCCATATTGTAATATTTGCTTGACCCTTTAATGTTGTCATTTGCATCCCTACTGTGCTAAACACAAATTCAACCCATAGAATCAATTGGCAAATTAACCAAATGCTTTCACAGAGGAACATAACATCAAAATGACAAATAGGTCCTGTGTGAATGCTAAGTGGCAGCATGCCTTCTGGGTCCTTCTTCCAGCTGGCTAAATACATCATGGCCCGTCTGGAGAAACAGTTGATCCCCTGGAACGGTCTGGAGAAGGCTCTGCTCACCGCGCCACACATCTTCCAGCATTACGCCGTCTACCTGGTGGCTAATAGCATAGCCGGGCTGGTCCCGGATCAGCTAGCACCTAGCCAGAAGGACCTGCTGGTCAGTGACAGGGCTTTGCAGGACATAGTAGCATTTCATTTTTTGGTATTGCATATCTGTTTGAAAGTTTGCTAATGAAAGCGATAGTTCACTTTTACTGATACTGCTTAGAAATAATGCGATAAACAACATGAATACTTCTGAATACAAATAATTAGGATCCAAAAGTTGAAATTCATCCGAGTTGGGTAAGGATTTTTGAAATAAAAGCTACCCATATATTTTGTATATTGCATCCGTCCAGAGGATGGAGTGTACGCTGAAGAGCCTGCCTCCCGGCTCCATGCTCACCGTCAGCAGCGACCTGGTGGACGACCTCATGGTGAAGCTGGTACTGAGGCTCCTGCCCCTGAACGGCGAGGGCTACAGACCGCTGAACCAGCAGACGCTCCTGACCACCACTCTCAAGGTAGGTCTAGTAGCAGTAGTGCTACAACTACTGCTAGGGCTACTGCTTCTACTACAGCTACTTCTACTACTACTACTCCTGCTACTTCAACTGTTACTACTTCAACTGCTATTATTACAACTACTACTTCCACTTTCTACTACTACGACTACTGCCACTTCTACAATATATATAGTATGTTAGTATATTACCCATGCTACTGTTAGATTAGGTGCTTCAGCCGACCCTGCTGATAATTGTAGATATGGATACGTATCGTACAAAACCATACGTCCTGCTCCAAACTTGTTTGCTGCCTTTCTTCTTCTCTCCCTCTTCTTTGTTAGTGCTATATGAATAAAAACAAAGTTGCCTCACTGTCCCATCTTTCATTTCCATTCTTAAACCCTCCGGTCCCCTCCATCTCTTCTCCTTCCCTTTCTCTCCCAGATGAGTTGTTTCATCCTGGCCACACTAAAGAATATGCCCGGCATCACCGTGGACACCAGCCTCCCTTGTCCGTGCTGGGACATCAGGAGGCTTGCCATGCTGGTGCATTGCGGCCTTACCAAGTCCTTGGGGACCTCTCTCCAGGTAGGTTTGGTTGCCGATGAATGTATGGTGGATGAGCACTGGCTGAGGGCGTCTTCTCTCTTGTCTCTGTTGAAGGGCCCTAATGTGCTCGTCTCCATCCTTTGGGAGGTTGTCGAGGCCCTGCTGGCCCGGTACCATTCAGACCGCCCTGAGGAATCCTCCATCCCCACCCAAGGTAACAGCTTCAAACAAAGTGTTCTAATTATTAATAAATCCTTATTCAAAGAAATTCAAGAAGTTGAAAGGCAATTTTTGTTATGCCAGTTTAATTAGCAACTTTAGCAATTGTAGAATACATCTCTTTAATACTTACCATAGTGAAAGACATTTCTGCACCACTCGAGGAGCCCTTGACAATGTGTTGGATTGTATTCATACGTTGCTGTCTTTGACTCTCTTGTTGTTCTCCTCTCAGTTCCCAGGGTGATGCAGGAGGAGCAGGAGATGGAGGAAGAGCTGCTCAGCCAGAGACTTCCTGAGCAGCTCAGGGAGCAACTCTACGGGACGTTTGGCACGTGGGTCCAACACGGCAAACTCTTTGGCAGGGCTCTCCCACCGATGAGCACCGCAGAGCAGGACCTCAGAGGAGCGGACGCAGCCGTCCCCAGCAACACTCTGGCTGACGACCCTGTCGCTCTGGACCCCAGTCTGGACGCCCCTCAGGAGGAGCAGCCCGACAGCCACAGCCGTTGTGATCCGTTTGTGATGGAGAACAGTAGCTGTGGACCCGTCACTGGAGATCTCCTTCCTCCAGCAGCTCAGCCGGAGAACGGAGAGTCTAACTCCGTCTCCACAACCGTAGGTTTATCATGACACAACAAACCAAAACTGCAAGTCTAGCACCACATGCATGTGCATAATAGCAGCTCGAGAACCTGAGATAATAAAATCAAAGTAGTATTGAACCACTGATTTGGTTTTAGACAGGCTAAGCAGTCCAGGTGTCTTCCTCTGTAAATCAGGACCCGGTTGTGATCCAGCGGTCCACCGTTGGATTCATTGTGGCCCAGCTGTTCAGAGGCCGGGACGAAATGTCCTCCCCATCCCACATCGACCGGTACCGGGCCTTCCAGAACCTGGTTGTCCGGGAAGTCCACCTTCTGCTGCAGGAGGAGGCCACCATGAACCAGGGCAACCCTGGGTTTGAGCGGACCCTGGAGCGCCTGAAGGACCCCGTGCAGGAGGTCTGCTTTAGGTTTAGTTATAAAACCAAACAACAAATTCAATTTGTTTAAAAGGAAAGAAACTGAAAAGTACAACGGTTCGCTCTCTATCACATCCATGCATTGTTAACCTGCATGGTTTTCCTAATTTAATAAATGCCTGCAAGGTGAAGTTGGCAATTTGCTTAGAAAAGTAATAAAATTCATAAAACATGACTTAATGATGTACAGTATATTGTGGTCCTGTTTTATGTAGAAAGGAGGACTTGGTCAAACGCAGAGAATACTTGTGTAGAAATGTGATTTTATAATTCCGATAGAAGGATAAAAGGTCAGGTCATTCAACAGGAGAAACTGGGTCTTCAGCTTCGCTGGGTCCTTGAGGATAGGCTGAAAGAGGCCTTGCCCGGCGTGTGCCTGTCCAGGGACGGGCTCATGAAGGACCCCCCGAACACCCTGCTGGCCTGCTCCCTGATCGCCACAGAGGTCCTTGATCACCTGAAGACCTCTGTGAGCTCTCCTGACTACAACAATGAGGCAGAGGAGTGTCTTCACGGGGAACAGTTGTTGGCCCCCGCTAAGGTCAGTCATCTCAGATCCTGGTGTAACAGTCCTTCACAAAGGCCCTGACGTGGTGGGCTACACACAAAGAAATGTTTAAGATAAAATGAAAACATTTCATAAAATGAGCAGACCATAATTTGTTTGTGAATGTTCAATGTCTGCTTACTGGCTTTCTTGACACGTTCGGAACCGCTTTCAACGCAACGCCCTTACGTTGCCTGATTTGTGTGTGTGCTTCATTACACGATCAATTATGTTAAAACAGACAATACAGCATGCTGAACAAAGACACTATGACACTCGCTTGCGTATTGCTGGGACCCGGTAGATGTATTAACTATTCAAACATTATTACTTCTACAGCCAGTCAACGTTGACAAATGTATGATTAGAAAATATACAAAATACTCATCAAACTTTGATTGTTGACCGTTCGGATTAGGGTGACCGGGAACTTTAATGTTCCTTATTTTTATTATTGAACAGGACCCCCAGAATCCCCCTGATGACTTCAAGGGAGCAGAGGAGTGTCTCCACGGGGAATAACACAACGTTGGTCACCTCCCCTAAGGTCAGTCATCTTAGTAACTAGTGTAGCAGCCTATCACACAGGCCACAACGCGGTGTCATTTACAGTAACAAAGGTTCCTGACATTCCCAAGTATAACCTACAGAGAGCTGCCTTCTGGCTGAGTCCTTTCAGTCTAACAGTACATGATACACAAAGCAACGATTTTACACATGGGTGATAATATGATGCCAAAAAAGTTGTTACTTAGAACCATACAAATGTACGTTTTTTTTACTGAAGGGAAGCAAATGGATGATATTTATCCATCACCATCATAGCCAAAAAGCAAAGCTATACTATATTGTATATCGTACATAAATATGGAAGATATTATTTCTGCAGATTGATCATTAATGTTCTTTGTTTGTTATTACTCAACAGGAGACTGTGGAGGTGAAGAAGAAAAAGAGGAGGTGGTCTTGGCTTCGCCGGCTCTTCACCTGCAAAAGAAAATAAGCATGCCACTGCTTGTATATAACTTGCATTTATTGTATTTCTTATTGTTGTTTTATACCTTGATTTATTTTGTACATTTTTGGAATGAATTATTGTGCTCAAATAAATGTTTCCCTGAATTCTCTATACTATGCATAAGACTCTAAATGGCAATGTTAAAAGGCATTTAGCTTCGAGGACCTGTGGTTGCGAGGCCGTTTCAAATAAAATTGTTGGTGGGAACTCTACAACTACAACAGTCATTTAAGCTGTGCTTTTCATGTGCATTGCCATGTCCGTCTATGTGGCAAAGAGGTACGGGGAGCTATAGGCCAAAGCATTAACATATTTTCTCAAGGCATCTGAGAGTTTGTTGACTGTTTATGCTTGCGAGATACAACAAACACACACACAAACACACACACACACACACACACACACACACACACACACACACACACACACACACACCTCATACTGAGTTACCGGTCCTATAAAAAATAAAAATAAACTACGCTGCTCTGCTCCGTTTGAAACTTATAATTGTTATCTTAGACTTCTCACGCTTTAGGGGCAGGTTGAAAGAATCAGCATGAGCCGGATATTTGCTTGGAGAACGCCCGTAGGTTTATCATGACACAACAAACCAAGACTGCAAGTCTAGCACCACATACATGTGCACAATAGCAGCTCGAGAACACGAGATAATAAAATCAAAGTAGTATTGAACCACTGATTTGGTTTTAGACAGGCTAAGCAGTCCAGGTGTCTTCCTCTGTAAATCAGGACCCGGTTGTGATCCAGCGGTCCACCGTTGGATTCATTGTGGCCCAGCTGTTCAGAGGCCGGGACGAAATGTCCTCCCCGTCCCACATCGACCGGTACCGGGCCTTCCAGAACCTGGTTGTCCGGGAAGTCCACCTCCTGCTGCAGGAGGACGCCACCATGAACCAGTACAACCCTGGGTTTGAGCGGACCCTGGAGCACCTGAAGGACCCCGTGCAGGAGGTCTGCTTTAGGTTTAGTTATAAAACCAAACAACAAATTCAATTTGTTTAAAAGGAAAGAAACTGTAAAGTACAACGGTTCGCTCTCTATCACATCCATGCATTGTTAACCTGCATGGTTTTCCTAATTTAATAAATGCCTGCAAGGTGAAGTTGGCAATTTGCTTAGAAAAGTAATAAAATTCATAAAACATGACTTAATGATGTACAGTATATTGTGGTCCTGTTTTATGTAGAAAGGAGGACTTGGTCAAACGCAGAGAATACTTGTGTAGAAATGTGATTTTATAATTCCGATAGAAGGATTAAAGGTCAGGTCATTCAACAGGAGAAACTGGGTCTTCAGCTTCGCTGGGTCCTTGAGGATAGGCTGAAAGAGGCCTTGCCCGGCGTGTGCCTGTCCAGGGACGGGCTCATGAAGGACCCCCCGAACACCCTGCTGGCCTGCTCCCTGATCGCCACAGAGGTCCTTGATCACCTGAAGACCTCTGTGAGCTCTCCTGACTACAACAATGAGGCAGAGGAGTGTCTTCACGGGGAACAGTTGTTGGCCCCCGCTAAGGTCAGTCATCTCAGATCCTGGTGTAACAGTCCTTCACAAAGGCCCTGACGTGGTGGGCTACACACAAAGAAATGTTTAAGATAAAATGAAAACATTTCATAAAATGAGCAGACCATAATTTGTTTGTGAATGTTCAATGTCTGCTTACTGGCTTTCTTGACACGTTCTGAACCGCTTTCAACGCAACGCCCTTACGTTGCCTGATTTGTGTGTGTGCTTCATTACACGATCAATTATGTTAAAACAGACAATACAGCATGCTGAACAAAGACACTATGACACTCGCTTGCGTATTGCTGGGACCCGGTAGATGTCTTAACTATTCAAACATTATTACTTCTACAGCCAGTCAACGTTGACAAATGTATGATTAGAAAATATACAAAATACTCATCAAACTTTGATTGTTGACCGTTCGGATTAGGGTGACCGGGAACTTTAATGTTTCTTATTTTTATTATTGAACAGGACCCCCAGAATGCCCTGCTGGCCTCTAATGAACCGGACCCCCAGAATCCCCCTGATGACTTCAAGGGAGCAGAGGAGTGTCTCCACGGGGAAGACACAACGTTGGTCACCTCCCCTAAGGTCAGTCATCTTAGTAACTAGTGTAGCAGCCTATCACACAGGCCACAACGCAGTGTCATTTACAGTAACAAAGGTTCCTGACATTCCCAAGTATAACCTACAGAGTGCTGCCTTCTGGCTGAGTCCTTTCAGTCTAACAGTACATGATACACAAAGCAACGATTTTACACATGGGTGATAATATGTTGCCAAAAAAGTTGTTACTTAGAACCATACCAATTTATGTTTTTTTTACTGAAGGAAGCAAATAGATTCATCCATCACCTTCATAGCCAAAAAGCAAAGCTATATTACATTGTATATCGTACATAAATATGGAAGATATTATTTCTGCAGATTGATCATTAATGTTCTTTGTTTGTTATTACTCAACAGGAGAGTGTGGAGGTGAAGAAAAAGAGGAGGTGGTCTTGGCTTCGCCGGCTCTTCACCTGCAAAAGAAAATAAGCACGGCACTGCTTGTAAATAACTTGCATTTATTGTTTTTCTTATTTTTGTTTTATACCTTGATATATTTTGCATTTCCATGGGTGGGTGCAGCCCATTCACTGAAATTAACAGGTGTAATAACCCCATCAGCCTCCATTTTGGGGGGGGGGGGGGGGGGGGGGGGGTTGTATCATGACCCTACGGACTTCAGTGGGGGTTTCATTCCGTCTGTGCACGGCACCTTCTCAACGAGCAGGTGTGCGCCTGCAGCCAGAGGGGGCGCTGTCACGTTAAAATTGTACCGGGGGCGAAAATTGTACCGGCCTACGTCATCGTTTGTTTACATCCTGACAACCTGCCCGGAAACAGACGACGCGATGCAGAAAACATGTTTCCAAACGACGAAATATCTATCTATTATGATAGATAGCGATAACACTTGTTTTTACTTTATATTTGTATTGTATTTAATTGTTTAATCGAAACAATAAAAAAATTTGCCCGCGAGACGGGCGATCGCGTCAAATGACGCGTCAAATCACGTAGGGGGTTCTTGAACATTCTAGACTATGAAACCTGCTTAAAACACTCAGTTTACTAGCTAAATTTGATTAAACAATTCAATACAATACAAATATAAAGTAAAAACAAGTGTTATCTAGCGATCCGTTATCTGTATTATGTTTCAAGAACCCTCCTACGTCATTTGACGCGATCGCCCGTTTCGCGGGCAAAACATTTGTCATTTGACGCGATCGCCCGTTTCGCGGGCAATTTTTTTTATGGTTTCGATTAAACAATTAAATACAATACAAATATAAAGTAAAAACAAGTGTTATCGCTATCTATCATAATACAGATAGCGATCCGCTATCTGTATTATGTTATTTCTGTTGCCGGGCAGGTTGTCAGGATGTAAACAAACGATGACGTAGGCCGGTACAATTTTCGCCTTTTAACGTGACAGCGCCAAAACACCAATTCCCCACACAATGTTTTGTACTTCATTGAAAACCGCTACGCAGCGCTTATTTTCGGGCGGCTGCCTGGTTCGCCCGTGCCTAAAACCGCCACTGCGCGCGCGCGCACACACACACACACACACACACACACACACACACACACACACACACACACACACACACACACACACACACACACACACACACACACACACACACACACACACACACACACACACACTCCATTCAGGAAAACATAATATGCAAAATGAACAAGTATTAAAAATGAACACACACTTCAGAAAAAACTACGCAGGAAACATTACAGACAAGTAAACAATATACAAGTATATAGCCTACAATATATACAACTCCCTGCACAAGGAACACAGATTCAAATTATTTTATTTTGCTGCTCTTCTGCCAACCACTCATCAAGTGATTTGCCATTTGAGACTCGTGACCAGAAGGTGGCACTGCCATGACGACTGTGCCCGAAGTTCTTTTCTTTTGGGCTGCCCATAGTGGTGTGATCTGTTGCGCTATATTATGAACAAGGCAGTGAAGCGCAGACTTTTATTTTGAAGGGTAGCGTTTTTGCTGTCATGTTTTTCTTTATTCCTTTGAGTGTTGTTATTATAGTATGAGGAAATTATGTAATTGTAAATGTTCATGTTAATGTTTTGAGCACGTGTCAGGGGAAATGTCGGATGATTACCGGAAGTACTTACTTTCTAAACCTGCACTTACCGCGTTCCGTCAGGTTCTACTTCCTCTGAGACTTTTCCCAGAAAGGTATGTTACGCAGTTTTACTGCTCTCCCTATTTTCATTGTATTTTGTTGTAAAAGTGAATATAAGTTACTTACAAATATCGGTAAATCTGGTGTAGTCACAGTGTTAATTTGTATAACTGTTGTGTTATTTAATTTCATGCATAAACTTGCTAATTCCAGGAGAAGATGTGGTCTGTACGGCAAGGCTGCTACGTAGCTTGCCGCGCAAGAGTGTACTGTTGAGACTGGTTGTTTAAGGCCGTGTTGCAGGGTTTATTTTCCAACGAATTTGTGCAATTTGCTTGTTGGTAATATAGCTTTAAACTGTTATTTATTGTATTTGATGTCAGGTATCACAAAACGGAATGTAATACGAAAAACTATTAGAGCGGTTTGCTATTGATTCTCATTTCCCCCAGAATGCATTGCATGACTTCACGTTGGGAGACTCGGACCAAAGCCGCATTGAGACCCTTGAGAGTAGAGATTACTAAGAGAGTGTTCTGCAGATTATACAGATGCATAGATAAATACATCGATATTATATATAGTTAGTATTTGCTACACGTGAACCTCCTAAGATGGGGCAATTTGATTGGTTCGCTATCTCGGGATATTGGGCAATATCCCATGATTGTCAAACTCGATATTGTTTTCATCGCAAAATGTCAGCTAATAACAAATAAACCTTTGGTCTCGGGTGCTATTCCCACTATTCAGTTTGCCGAATAATTGTTGACTATTAGCCTAGATAGATAGCCTAGTCAAGTCTTTATTAATACCGAACTACACAAATCGTCGGGAATTCATTTAGGTGATTCAGCTCACACAGTATAGCCTACAACACCACACAGAACAAGGGAGACAAGTCTAACTGGACATACACAAAATACATCACATTAAAACTAGACACACGCGTTGATAGACGGATAGAAAGATAAATATGTTTTATTGTTTGCCTTGCGGAGCCAGCGTATGTGCACGTATGCAAATTAGCCATTTGCGCCTGACACAAGAAAGACGTAATGTTGAGCACTGATTGCGTGTCCGATATGCTAAATAAGCCCATAGCTAGCATTATGCCTTCTATTTCTAGATCTTCTGACTAAGTTTACCGGTACTTGCAACATAATTGCTGTCACTAGATATAAAGAAAATGGTGACTTTCACTCGGTGCTATTCACTGACAGTAAAAATAAATAAAAGTGTTGTTATTGTATGCACTGCTGTTCATTGACTACCTCCAGCGCTCGTTGCTGCGTTGCTAAATGATAGCAACTCTCCACTCATTCTCCTCTGACCATGCATTTAAATGACTTTGACCGCCATCTGTTCTCGGCAATTCCTCATTCGACCCGTCCTCTCACGCAGGTTAAACTTCCGGTTAGCCTGCACGTAGGCCTTTTAACAGGAGACAGGTAGTGACTTTTCTCACAGTGTTACAGAGCACAGAGAGCATAAACTGAACACCTGTTAATGTTTCTTCTCCATAATGCAGTTCTGTGAGTTTCTGCAAGTTACTATTGTTATTATCTCTTTATTTTTGATAGAAATTATTTTAAGTTGATTTCATTTGCATTTTATTTATTTTTGTTTATGCTTTTGTGCATACTATGCTGTTTCCTCTTTGACTTTTTCCAGAGTGAGCACAGAGCATGTATGAGAAAACTGAACACCTGTGAATGTTTCTTCTTTCTCCATAATAATAATAAAAGATCCGTTTTTTATAGCGCTTTTTTAAGTACTCAAAGACGCTTTACAAATAAGAAAGGAATACATACAGACAGTAATAATGGAGGTATATATCCCCTGGAATAAATCGTGTTGAGATCATTCAGGAGTGTGTCTTTACCTAAAAAAGAACACAACGCAGAATTAGACCCACGACACCCACATTGGCTACAGGTTTTGTAGGTGACCCCTCTCATATATTTCCTTTTCTGCACTCCACTCTCCTCAAGGGCCCGACGGTGCCTGTTCCTCTGTGAACCGGGACACAGGAGCAGCTGGAGCAGGAGTGGGGAACAAGTGGAGCTGGGCCTGCACTGGATGTTGAGGCACCAGAAGCTGCAGGCAACATCCTAGGAGCTGACATGAGCCGTGCAAAGTCTGGTGCAGTGGGGGCAGGTGCGATGGGGCACTCCCTGGTGGCAGCAGCCGGGCGTCGGCCTGGCCGCAGATCAGGAGCCTGCCCCTCCAGATTTGGAGGGAGGACAAATTCA
The DNA here is from genome assembly GCF_031168955.1 of Gadus macrocephalus. Classification (NCBI taxonomy): domain Eukaryota; kingdom Metazoa; phylum Chordata; class Actinopteri; order Gadiformes; family Gadidae; genus Gadus; species Gadus macrocephalus. The sequence continues at coordinate 5,455,048 of NC_082391.1, read as the reverse complement.
TGCAGTGGGCCTGATGTCGGAGGAAGGAGCTGCAGTTGAAACTCCTGCCTTCTTGGTGCTTGTCATGTGCAAATTGCACAGCGTTTTGCACATGGCCCCAACCAAGCGGCTGGTGGCGGGCCACTGAGCTGGTCCCCCAGGATGTCCTATCAAGCAGCGCTTAACACTCCACACCCGGCGTGACTCCAGACCGCTTGGGAGCCTTAAAACAGCCATGTGGCAGTCGCTCCTGATGACGAGGCTGGTAGTTGACCCGCTTCTTGTCACCGTCAGGGAGAGCTGTCCACAGCAGGATGACCTCAGGGAGACCCACCAGGTAAGCAGCGAGGTCCTGGACTTTGTCCCACCCAGTGACCCCATTCTGTCCAATGACTGCTCCCTTATAAATGGATTGATTAGTAGCAGGGGTTGACACTTGGGTTTCGAAAGCACTTGCCCATCGGGCAATTACAGGTCATGTTCAACTGAATCGTGAACAGGCCTCTTTTTGCCAGGCACCCGGTCTGGTTTTGGGGGGCTCAGAAAACTTATCCTAGCTCAGACTGAAGCTGAATGTTAGCTTTCACACATGTTGTGTTTATAAAGTAACAAACTTCTTTGTTTACTTATTTATCGAACGGTCACATCGTGCCATGAAGTGATTTCAGTCCACCGTTGCAACCAGGGCTCCAGACTAACTTTTTCACAGGTAACACTGGTGCCACCTAGCTTTTCATTTAGTAGCACCAAAACAAACACCGTATTATTTTTTTTGTGAACAGGAGTTCCTCTTTAGTGATGTTGTAGGCGGTGTTAAACTTGATGATCATTTCTTCATTCTCCGCCGAGCGATTGCTGTCATCTATCCTATTCAATGAGGTGGGGAGGGGCTGGGGCTTTGTGTGATGCAGCGGTCCCTGCACGTCTTGTGCTTTTGGCTTTCGTTGTGTAATTTTAATGACTGAACTTTGAATTGTGTAGATCCATTTACAAAATGTGTCATGCCTGCAACGGACCGGCCACATGTCCTGCAGTACACACACACCATGGCTTGTCCCTCATAACGTAACCACGGGAACTGCACCAGCCATTGTTGTTGAAAACTACTTTTTTTTTTCTCCCCACTGCCCCCCGCCTTTTTCGCCAAACCGTCACTGTCGTCTACAGAAGAAGAATCTGAGATTCTTGTCGCTTCCTCTGCTAACCCTTCTCCCCCACCACCAACAACAGTAGGGGTGCAATGGATCACAAAACTCACGGTTCGGATCGTGTCACGGTCGGATCATTTTCGGATCAACAACAGCAAAAAAGATAACGAGACCAGTGTTGTTTTTGGCAGGCATTTTAGATTTAGTTTTAGTCTTAGTCTTTTTGACGAAATGCTTCTTAGTTTTAGTCCCATTTTAGTCATTTCTATCTTTGAAAGTTTTAGTCTAGTTTTAGTCTGACGAAAACTCAAAAGGTTTTAGTCTAGTTTTAGTCCGACGAAAACTCGTCGGACTGTCGCACTCGTCGCACACGGCACACTCGTGTGTGCCGTGTGCGTGCAGGCGCAGCTGCGCGCGAGCGAGGCTTTTAGTGTGTGATGGGGGCGTGACTGTTAGGACAAGCAGCTGGCTCCATTTCTCCATTTCTTTTCCGCATATTATAGTTGGCGGGAAAAAAGCATGTTTTGAAACTTTGTTCGTCCACTCACTAACAATTTAGTCTCGTCTAGTTCTCGTCTGACGAAAATGTCTACATTTTTCGTCACATTTTAGTCTTTATATGGCTTTGGTGACGTTCGTCTTAGTCTCATTTTCGTCATGGAAAAAAGGGGTCTGACGACGTCATTTTCGTTTTCGTCTTGCCTGACGAAAACAACACTGAACGAGACAAATGTGACTTTAAATAAAATCTTCAAATGTGTAAAAACAAAAAAGTTAAAAATTTGGTAATAATCCTGCTTCCTTTAAACATAGTCAATATTTAATTTTTTTTCAATCTGAGGCATTTTTCCTTCTTTTTAACATGGATAGTAAATAATCCCTAACTCTGGATTTACAATTTTAAATTCAGGATGTCTGCATTGCCTAGGGAGAGTTTAGAGTCTACACTCTCCCAAGACAATGCAGACATCCTCATCTTCTTTTTTTTTTCATCAAGTATGGTCGCGAAATACAGTTTCTGTCGTGTTTTATTTGGCATTTTGTAAATCCATTGATTTCGGTTGGAAGACTCATTGCTCATTGCAAGGGTCATTTCGCTCGGTTCTAGCCCTACTGTGGATACGGAGAACCAAGCGAAAAGACTTCAACCATACATAAATATGACCGCTTCCGGTTTCCGGTTCAAATACAACATCTTTTTTTATCAGCCGATCCGCGGATCACTTGCGTACCGAACCGTGAGGGTTGATCTGTACGAATCACGGGAAACCCGTGAACCATTGCACCACTAAACAACAGCCTCATTTGTTTCCTCTGGCACATTTTTTTTCTTAAAATAATCGACTATCGACCGCTTCATATTGTATCTGCTTTGTTTACTTTTTTGTGCATGCTGCGTGCGCAGCAAGACTGTGCACGTGTAGTGTGCAGACCATAGACTGTAAAAGGTGCAGACAGACAGGCAAGCAGCGACAGGGAGCGAGAGAGAGTAGTGGACTCGCAGGAATGAGCCAGAAAGTACGATTTTATTATCAACCACAACCGCGGGAGAGAAAGAAAGAAAAAAAAGAAAAAACGTTTCTTGAAGCTCTAACTGAATAATCACAATCGTGTTTCTAGTAGTGTTGTCAGTCACGATACTGGATTTTCTAACTTCGATACTATACCTGGAAAAATATCGATATTCTATACCATTTTCGATATCAGGGGAAAAGTTTTTTTCAGGAAAGAACGTAACCAAAATAAATAGAGTATATCTCCACAACTGCAAGGGTGATAATGTCATCTTTGTGCCAAAAGAAAGATTGTTGTGCAAGTGAAATATTCAATGGGGATAATACTTGGTTAAAGTGAATAAAGCCATGGAACACAGCAAATGGAAGATAACATTTCCATCTGAAATAATTATCAGTTGGGAGCGCTGTCTTACTATGAGACACAAATAAAGGTAGATATCTTACAATTTTGACACTTCAAACCGCTATTTAAAGTTCAGGGCAAATATAATCGAATGCACCAAGCCAAACACTCGCAAATACACGTATGGCCACTAGATTGCGCTGAAGAACATGTTTTCTCATTGAAGGCAATTTACATTTTTCCTAAGAAACTTTCTTAGTCATTGATTGTAAACACCATGTTTAGTTGCAAAATTTGGCCCAGACACTGGATTATCTGTTTATGGTGGTTTTATGCGATCAGAATCAACTTTGTGGACAACAATCACGAAGGTAAAACTTCATTTTTGGTTGTTAAAAGAAAAGGGGACGTTTCTTCTTAAGTTGTTATTTGCAAGCTTTAGTCACAGAATGATATGCTTTGGACTGTTTGAATAAGTGGAGGCTCAGCATTCATATAATATACAGTTTGTGAGGGTTCAATTGCGTGAAAAAGATCGCTATTGCTGTGCATGTGCACAGTTATGAAACCCAAAACCGTGTTCTTGCATTTGACTTTCCTTGGTAATTTGCCTCAATCCAAAGTTCCAAACCGCACTCCTCCATTTTCCTTTTACCTAAACCGTCCGCAAAGGCGCTGCAATTGTGATGCTAGCTGTGTTGGCTAACCTTTAGCTAACACCTTTGAATCACTGCCAGAGACCGCACTGCGAGTGAGTGACAGAAGGCGGGGCTATATTCGCACTGCATGCTGATCAATTGCAAATACTTCTATTTTGTGTGATTTTGCGGAACCAAAGGTTGTTCTGCAGTTTCTAAAAACAGTTGAATAAATAGCTTTCATATTAACATCCACCCAAAATCCACTTGCCCGTTCGGGCAACCAGAAATCAATCTCAACTTGCCCAAATATTACTTTTAGTTGCCCCGGGCAAGCGGGCAACCGTTAATGTCGAGGCCTGAGTAGTAGTAGTAGTAGTAGTAGTAGTAGTAGTAGTAGTAGTAGTAGTAGTAGTAGTAGTAGTATTGAGTTATTTGAAATAGCCATTAAAGTGTTTTACCTGAGCCTCGTCCGGACAGATTGATTTCACTGTCCAGTGTAGCCTGAGAGGTGTCAGGCAGTACTGAAGGGGCAGCGGCAGGATGATGTCCTCCATCACATGACCTGGACGGCAGATCATCAGGTGATGCGGGCAGTTGATGGGAGGGGTCATCCTTCTGGAGCCCAGGAACTGTGTTGTCCTCTGTGGTCTCTTCTTCAAATCCCTCATCTTGAATGTCATCATCATTGATCTCCTCCACCAGTCTGTTCTCCTCCACTGGGTTCTGCAGCACTGGAGTTAGTGCTTTGCCGGTCTGGCTGTATAAGTACTCCATTCCCAGAAATTCACCTGCAAAAACAAAACAAAAAAGAGTATTCTTAATATTTTTAAGCAATATAGCACTCATGATCGTGGGGTTGGTGATTGATAATACGCCAATGTTGATACCTCTGGCCTCATGGATATTGTGGCAACCCCGAATGTCGGCGGCTGGGATTTTCAAAGGAGACGCTCCAAACAGGGTTGCGGGTCAACGGTTCATAAGTCCTTCCTCTTATGGGGTAAGAAGGGTCCGTCTCCGGGTCTGGTCCGGCTGCGTGGACGGGGTCTCAATCGCTCCCGTCTTCTCCCACTCAGTCCTGGGGGGAAGCGTATTGGCGTTGGTATGGGTTTGTGCGATCTCCCCCTACCGCGTCTCTCCAACTTGGCCTTCTCCCTCGTCTGGTGCGTGTTCGGTCCTTAAGAGGCCTCTGCCGTCTCCCTCCCCCAGGTGATCCCAATGCCCTTAATTGTCCGGGTGTGCTTGATGCGTGCTCCCGCGCCGCCGTGCTGAACAGCACATACCTCCTTGGATTACCTGTCCGTGGAGAGGGCGCTGTTCCCGGTGCTGGCGTAGTTCGACCCCCCCAGTTAGAGCAGGGTTGCCAAAATATATCTATTACATTAAAGGTTAATTTGATTAATAAATAGTGTTCGGTTCGTTAAGATTTCCCCACCGAACGGGGCGCCAGAAGAAGACACGTTGTTTTAACTCTTTGTGGTTTTCCTTTTCAGTTGTTTTAGTCCACAAATAACAGGTTATAAACCTGTCGAATAGAAAGGCTATGGTGTAAACAACAATATTGATAGCCACATGCATAATATATTATAATAAAATTGTATAGTTGTTATGTTCTATTAGTGTTATAACAAAATAGTATAATATAATATAGTATAGTAATATAATTAGTGTTTAAACTGAATATGCAACAATTGCAGAAATGCAACAATTCCCCACACAAGCAACATTGCACATTAAACATTAAACATTGCACTGCCACATACAAGCCACATTGCATTGCATCAAATTATCCAAGTGAACTACTTAAACCAAATGTACACTGCTCAAAAAAATAAAGGGAACACTAAAATAACACATCCTAGATCTGAATGAATGAAATATTTTTATTAAATACTTTGTTCTTTACATAGTTGAATGTGCTGACAACAAAATCACACAAAAAATATCAATGGAAATCTGCTTTCATCTGTGAAGAGCACAGGGCGCCAGTGGCGAATGTGCCAATCTTGGTGTTCTCTGGCAAATGCCAAACGTCCTGCACGGTGTTGGGCTGTAAGCACAACCCCCACCTGTGGACGTCGGTAGGCCTGTCACGATAACAAATTTTTCTGGGCGATTAATTGCCCCAGGAATTATTGCGATAAGCGATAATATTGCCGTTTTTCAACTAATATAATGATAAAGTACACCCTTTCGAAGATCAATAAACCTTTATTTTTAAAGAACACTGGAACTGGACGTCTGGAAGACATTTAAAATATCCAGAATAAATTAACAAAACAACAATCTATTATTAACAAAAAATGCTCTTGAATAAAAACCAAACACCACCAAAAACAATAAATAAAATTGAAACACTAAATAAAAAGGATGTAAACACGATTGCGCCAGGACTCCGCCTCCCACACAGACAATGCAACAAGTTAGTAGCCGCGTTTACATGGCACATCTGATCCGCATCTGATCCGCATAGATTTCTATGCGGCATAGATCTGTTCCTAAAATGTGTTCCGAATGTAGGCTACTGTATACATGGCAGTAACAAAAGTGTCCGTTCTGTCTCTCGCGCACACCTGACACATCTCTGGACCGGCGGCGACATAATGGATGTCTTATCACTATCGGGGATTTTAAATTTGATTTTAATGAAAGCACAGCAAGAGAGAGCTTTTCTCTGCCTGCTCCTTCAATTAAGAAGGAGGAGGACAGCGCAGCAACGTCAATTTCTCGTCAGATCTTTATATTTACCTTAAGCTCCGCCGCAAACAAGAGGAATTTGGATGCGAGTCTGCAGCCAAGACTGGTGGGAGAGAGTGGTCTTACAGGAATTTAGTGACCAGGAATCCTTGAAGGTCCATTTGCGAACTACTGCAGCTGCCATCTCTCTAAGTTAAGAAGTATTTTAACGTTCAGCCTGCAAAAGTACTACTAGTAGCCTACTCATTTACAGTTACCTCGGACGCGCGCAGACACTACGATACGCGAACACGTCATTAATAAACACCCATGTCCCGTCGCTTAGCAACCGGACACGCTTACCGGACTACTTTTACGGAGTGATAACAAAGGCGTGAATCAGGCAATAAATCCACTTTCCTTGACAGCGGTGAAGTTCGGTGTGCTTAAAAGTACCGACGGAGCTCAGTGGACCAATTGCGAACTACTGCGGCTGCTCTAAATTAAACCCCAATCTATTCGTAATAAGTGCATACATGGCGATTAAAACGGACTACACCACCTCTTCTATTCGGCATAGAATCTATGCCGAACAGATAATTGTATTCCGAATGAGGCGTATACATGATCATGATGTGTCCATGTCAACGCGGCTACTGACACTTGACGAGGGGGTTTACTCGTTGTGCCCTGTAATTATGAGCCGGAGCCCGATTTCAACCCGACATTTGTTACTTAGGCCTACCCTGCTAAATATATATAATATATATAATGCATAGAACGCCGGTCACTATCGGGAAAATAAGCCCAGACAGGGCGAACAGGCGACCGACGCGCAGCGGAGGTGTCTTGCTTCACCCTGAAGGGGCTTATTTTAGATAATGACCGGCGACGTTCTATACTACATCATCCCGCTTATTACAAGGCTACTTGCCAAGATGAAAAAAAAAATTCACATGGTGTCTTTTTACAATTTATTCGTTAGCAGCATTTGTAGTGTTGATCAGCAGAGAAATAGTCCTTCAAAGACGTTGACGTTGCTTAGCAAACGAAGACGCTGGGGTTGACAAGTTACCGGACTATCTATGCAAGTGAACGGAGCGTTCCACGGCATTGAGAAGACCCGTGTAATAAAGGCCTATAATATTTCTGTTTATGGCATAGATTTCTTCTCAGATTAGGCCAATAAAGCAATGATTTAAAAAAAAGAGTGCGAATGGAAATTATTGCGGCCGGCAAAAAATTATCGCTCATTTTAATTTATCGCGCAATTAATTGATTTATTGCATATCGCGACAGGCCTAGACGTCGGGCCCTCATACCACCCTCATGGAGTCTGTTTCTGACCTTCTGACCCAGCAGACACATGCACATTTGTGGCCTGCTGGAGGTCATTTTGCAGGGCTCTGGCAGTGCTCCTCCTGTTCCTCCTTGCACAAAGGTGGAGGTAGCGGTCCTGCTGCTGGGTTGTTGCCCTCCTACGGCCTCCTCCACGTCTCCTGATGTACTGGCCTGTCTCCTGGTAGCGCCTCCATGCTCTGGACACTACACTGACAGATACAGCCAACCTTCTTGCCACAGCTCGTATTGATGTGCCATCCTGGATGAGCTGCACTATCTGAGCCACTTGTGTGGGTTGTAGACTCCGTCTCATGCTACCACTAGAGTGAAAGCACCGCCAGCATTCAAAAGTGACCAAAACATCAGCCAGAAAGCATAGGAACTGAGAAGTGGTCTGTGGTCACCACCTGCAGAACCACTCCTTTATTGGGGGTGTCTTGCTAATTCCCTATCATTTCCACCTGTTGTCTATTCCAGTTGCACAACAGCATGTGAAATTGATTGTCAATCAGTGTTGCTTCCTAAGTGGACAGTTTGATTTCACAGAAGTGTGATTGACTTGGAGTTTATTGTGTTGTTTAAGTGTTCCCTTTATTTTTTTGAGCAGTTTATATCAATGTCAATGCTACACATTAAACCACACATTAAACCAATAGCCAATAAGTGCTCTCAGTATGTTGGCCTAAAGTGCAAAACAGTGAGTGTAGTTTTAAGTAGCAACGCTGAGCACAGCAAACCATTATCTATGTGAAGCGATTAACTACATTACCCAGCCTGCACTGCAACCAGGAACCAGAAAATATTCTCGTGGGACACTAATTTCAAACATTTACCGGGATACTATCAAGCAGGCAACGTTAAACATCAGACCGCAAACAATGTTTTATCAGCGTGACCAAAGTAACCAATAACCGAGTTATCAAGCATACAAATCGCGCACATATACAGCGGCAGCATTAACAGCTCAAATGGACAGAAGCAGTAGCTCACCGGTGGCGCATCTCTCCTGACGAGACGACATGCCGAAACGAGTGCTCGCTCCCGTTTATAGCCCGTGCCCGTGCTCATTGACTGGCCCGCGATTCAATCAGGTTGAAGTGAACCTCCCACTTTCACCTCACCTGCGTTACATTGCTTTTGAGCACCCGTGATGTAGTGAACCTAACCCAATAACGCAGTGAACGCAACACTTATTTATTTAAGAACAAATTTATTAAGTTTCTCTCATATTGAATGAGGAATGATTTCTTGCCTGTGTACGCTCCAGGAGTGCGATAGCGCTCATCCCAGCATGTCCCTAGCACCTGCCGGCTGAGCTGGTCCACTGCCTCTCTCAGAGTGCTGCTGTCAGAGCGGACAGAAGGTGATCCTTTCACGGCGTCCTCAATCCGGTCATCATTCCAGCGCATCAGCCCTTCAAGAAGATACGCCTGGAAATGCGCGTCACTGGCACTGGTTCCTGAAGGATATATAAACAAAGAAGCATTTGAAATGCTATGAATAATCTGTAACAGAATTATGTTAAAGAATTGTAATCACAATCAGACATACTAAGAAAAAGAGTTCTTAAACTAGGGCAGAAAAGGACTGTAATACTACTATAAAACAGAAACTAGTAACCCATATGTATGCCATACCTGGAATAAACCTGTTTAAGTGGAGGTGGAAGGACTCAAGCGAGGTAGAGCCACGGGCACACCTGTAGCAGCACAGCTCCACGCCGCCTTTGTTCAGGGTGCCTGTCTTTGCGTAGAGCTGGAAGTCCTCTGGGTCTTGGATACAGGCCACGTGTTTCTCCTCCTGCCATATGTGTTGGATTCGTTGGTGGTCCAGCAGAGGAACGCTGTCGAACAAACTGATCAATGACCCAATCCGTCTGGTGGTCTCCTCCACCCCTCTGGTCCTCCTCCTGCAGTGCCGTGCCAACTCCCTCCGCCTAATGCGAGTGGTCGCCGCCTCCTCCGAGGTGTGGCCAATCCTCTGTGCTGTCAGCTCAGCCTCCTTGGCACGGCGAAGAGCAGCAACGTCCCACTCAAAAAGGCATGTGGACAGGCGTGACATGCCATGAAAATGCCATAGAGGGGGGGTGTGCTTCTGTCGTGACACCTGCAGAAAACCGGCGCATGAAATGGCATATATCAAGGCGCACTTGAAGCCCGTCCCACTCAGCAAACATGGTCTTCGTCCGACAAGGGCCAGGCTGACTGCAGCAGTCTCTGTCCACATACAGAATTTTTGGTGGCGGCTTGCCTGCCTCCCTGTACTTTGGGCCATCTGCCATGGCGCCAAGTGCTTGTCCCTCGCCGGCTGTCATAACGGAGACAAGAACCTGACCATGCTCGTTCCCCACATTTGTGCACCAAGCAGCTGTACCTGCAGCAGCACCAGCCAGTTTCTTGGTGACTTTTTTGGTGGAGTCCATCTTGAGCACAGAGCCAAAGATGGAAGTAATTTTGGCCTTCACCAAATGAAGTCTGGCAAGAACATCCCTGGCATACACGGCCAACAGCCACTTAGGCTTGGGAAGTCAGGGAGCTCGGGAGGCTTAGCGAAGGCAGGGGGGTGCACGAGAGGAAGCCTTGTGAAAGGCCCACAAGCCGTCAAGTACTGCAGGACACGTTGCAGCCATTTCTCGCTGTGTTGCTCCTGCAGCTTCTTGTACAGCTATGTCGAGCTGTTGCCCATGGTCCTCTCCCTCATGATCCGCAGCAGCCGGATGTCACACAAGTATCTATGGAAAGAAGAGTGTAATGTAGACAGCAGCACAAACAACACAAATTGAAGCACCTTATAATTGACATTCATTATTATGAATTACCTAGAGGTCAGCAAAGCTGGAAACTGGCTGCGATGGCCCATGTCCAGCTGTCCTAAGATGTCCTCGGGCCAAGAAGGATACTTCTTTGAGCAGCCTTTGCATTCCAGGTACTCAGTGGCAAGGTCATATCACCCGTCGATGTCCAACACCTGGCAAACTATCTGGTAGAGACCTGCTGCTGCTTGCCACAGGCTGGATGAACGCAGACAAGGGGAAACTTAAACATCTTGCGTGGCATCCACAAGAACAGCGGCCGGCCGAAGAGGTGGTCAGGTGAGGCGGGAGGCTGGGTGTGAATGAGTAGGGGCTGAGGAGGATAACACCAAAGTTTCACATTGGACACCAGCTCTCGCTTGCCGGTTTGTGGGTTGGCTTGAAATAAAGCCTGCCGAATCCATTCCTGCTGGAAACGTGGAAGCTGATCCTTCCAGGGACCGGGAAGATCAGCTGGTGGCTGATGATCATCAAGATCAGGGGGATCAGCATAGGACTCTACACGCGCAGTCATTGCAAGAGCTAATAAAGGAGAAATTAAGCAAACAGGCAGCAAAACAATATTAGGTTTACCTCTCAAATGTAGACATTTTCGACTAAATAACACAAAACATTCTCCCAATATTTGCATTTGCGTCACATGCCGCACCTCACCTCATCATCATCCTCCAAAGCATCGAAAAGCTGTAGTTTGGCCGAACCCCCGGTCCTGGGGTTTGCAGGCGTATTCTGAGCTGTAGCTGGTAAAAAGTGGACAAGTCTGTGTAGTCAGGTGTTACGAACCACACTTTGGGTCACACCCCGGACCGAGTAACACAAACTGAGAGTCAGGACTTGCGTTGAAAACACGTTTTATTTTGTAGACGCTGCCTTGTACATGGCGGGACGGTTATTAAATCAACGAAAGGAAAGATAATAAAACAGAAAGAAAACCCTAACTAACCCTAACTCTGGGGGACCCAACTTGTCCTACTCAGAAAGTAAAAGGGAATGTGAATTAGTCGGGACCTATATCTACTCTGCTCCAACCTAACCTAAAACGTGAAAACAACCATCTCCAACCAACAACGTATAAAGTGAAGTAAAAAGCAATAATGTTCCCACATGGGAAAAGGACGGCACTGGACCGCAAATTACTAACACAAGAGAAACTAGTTCACACATGAACGATCGGTGACTTCCTTGTATCGCGACAGAGAAAAACAGTAAGCATGCGGGACCAGGAACGAATCCCCCCCCCTTTGCAGTCTGGGCTGGGCGGTCTTTATAGGCGACGTCAGGCCGCGGCGGGAACAACCAGCCTATAGGAGGAAAGGAATGCAGAACAGCGCAGCTGCGCAAAATCTCACGTTTGTCCGTATAGGAACGTAACATCAGGTAAAATGGTAAAGCTATACATGTAGAACTGCTGTAGGGAAAATTCAAAATTCACACTCCTACTCACAGGATTTAACTGGTGCCATCAGCTTTTTTGCCAGCAGCGCTTTCACAATGGATTTTTTCCATGCACTATTTCCAGAAGCTGCAGGTGGCGGAGCAGGCGACCTGGAGGCTTCAGAGGAAGTGGTGGCTGCAGGTGGAGGTGCAGATGATGTGGAGGCTGCAGGTGGAGGTGCAGAGGTGCTGGAGGCAGACGCACGTCTTTTCAAGACATAAGCTCTGAAAACGGCCATGTTGGTGTTGGGTCGGGCATCTGCTCGAACCAGGTAGTTAATGAGTTTCTGAGCCTCGTGTCCTCATAAACCTCCTTCATGGATTGGCCCTGAAACTCACCAAACACCACCATCAACCAGCCCTGGTCTCCTGTTTCACGGGCTTTAGCCCATCTTCCTCTGGAACTTTTCCAGTTCCTCTTTCACCTCTTTGATCTGAGACGCATACTGCAGGAGCAGCTGTTTGTTCTCAGACATAGGGTTTGCCTGTGCACTTTCTTTGGAAATGCTCTCCAATAAATACAGAGCATAGCCAATGTTGTTCTCCATCAACAACCTGAATCTCTGGCCCTGGTACATGCCAAAGATGACAGTGCGACAGTGTCAGAAAGTTATCGTTGGGGTCCCCTCCATTGTTGGCGATGAAATTGCGGGCCTCTGTTAGGGCTGCACGATTATTGCCAAAATGATTATCATGATTATTTTGATCAATATTGATATCACGATTATTTACCACGATTATTCATTGAAAAAATTGTCGGATGCAATATTAAAAAAAAATAAACGCGAAAATATCGCGAGAACCCTACGTGTCATCGTGGGACGCTAATATCGTCATCGCGATAAAAATTCGATATATTGTGCAGCCCTAGCCTCTGTCATCACCTCCTCTTTGGGTTTAGCGAGTCCAGGCCCTTTTCCTACGCCCTTTGCCTGCTCCGACGCCGCCATGAAAAGCCAGGTCGACAAAATAGAACATTTCCTTACAAAGACGAATGGGGCCGGGGAACCAAATTTTGAATTAATTGATTTGCCTTGTAGAATTCAGCAAGATTAAAAGTGCAAATACATCAACAAAATTCATATAAATGGGCAACCTTTTGTGTGTTTGTTCAAGACACACTGAAGGCATGATGCCACCATAGGTTTGCAGAGAACTATATACAATATGCACACTGAATGCATGATGCCGCCATAGGTTTGCAGAGTACTATATACAATATGCACACTGAAGGCATGATGCCACCATAGGTTTGCAGAGAACTATATACAATATGCACACTGAAGGCATGATGCCACCATAGGTTTGCAGAGAACTAGATACAATATGCACACTGAAGGCATGATGCCACCATTGGTTTGCAGAGAACTACATACAATATGCACACTGAAGGCATGATGCCACCATAGGTTTGCAGAGAACTATACAATACAACTATATACAATATGCACACTTGAAAGGGGTGGGGTGGTGGGGGTTGTGAGGGCCGCTGAAAACCCAGTGTCCATCCTCACGGGAAGGGGGGGTTGTGAGGGCCGCTGAAAACCCAGTGTCCACCCTCATAGGAAGGGGTGTGTGCGTGCGTATGTGTGGAGAGTTCTTGGCTACTTGTACATGAACTTAACTCGCCTTTCTTTCTGAGCAGCAAATCTTTCAATGACCCTGATGTTAAAATTCGGAATGTCCCGTACAAGTCTTTTCTCAATGGAGAGCATAGCCAGAGCATTGAGGCGCTGTTGTCCTATTGTGTTCCTGAGGAAGGTTTTTATTCTTTTGAGGGTTGAGAAGCATCTCTCGGATTCTGACGTGGTCATCGGTGTGGTGATGAGGATCTTAAGTAGACTTACAGTTTCAGTGAAGGTGTCTTGAAGGTTGTTCTCCATCATAACCTGAAAGAGAGCCACTGCACCGCTGCAACCCTTGAACTCCTCATTTTCATAGATGAGGCTCAGTTCTGTTCTCAGTTTGGCCTTGTCCAGGGTGGGATAGGCGTCCACCGTTGTTTCCAGTGCTGCATCTGGAAACTTCTTGCTGTGTTCTAGGAACAGCTCGCCTTGCAACAGAGTGGCACTGACGAGATGCTTTGTGTAGGAGAACCTCTCCTTGGCATGGCTGATGATGGTGTCACATAAGATTTAAAAAGTCAGTACACCAACATTACAATCAAGTTCACATCTTCAAAATTAAGTTAATGTGTGATGAGCAGTTAAATGTGTGATGAGCAGATACGGCCTACTCTTATTATTTATTAATATCATGAACGTGACAAAATACAGGTAATTTCTGAATTCTCCTGTAGACAGTACAGTAATATGACAATTCTGAATACACAAAGCTGCTGACAATCAGCCTTAATTTCCACCGGGAGCAAAGAGGATAAAGTTAGGTAAGTAAGCTGACGATCAGGCTATTCAGGAACTGAAGACAGACCCAATATACCCAAATACAATCTCTGTTACAGCTACCTCTATAGCCAACTGCTGTCGCGTGTCTTGTCCCAGTGCCCTGCCTCTCTTTGGGGCTGGCTCATGTACAGGTCCTCTGTACTCCATATCCTCATGTAGAGTTGAGTCCATGTCCCTGATCCAAGACAAAAGTATAATGCATTACTAGTATCCGCCCGCAATTACTGTTTCAGCAACCAGATATGACATAAATCCATACTACATGTTGAAATTACTGTTACTATGTTGTATCAGGTACAGAGGTTAGGTAAATTGACAGATAAACAACTGTAGGCTACTATGAGATATTGATAGGCCTATATAAACATAACTGTTTAAACCAACTACCTACCTGACAGCCTGTATGCTGGTGGTGAACCGCTGCGTGAGTGTTGCAATGTACGCCGAGTCGATGTTTCGTTTCTGCAGCTGGTTGAAGAGCATCTGGACTTGGGGCATGATCTTGTGGAAAAGCGCCAGAAAAAAACAGAAGCTTGGCTCCTCCAGAATTCTCAAACAGCCTCCGGCCTCTCTCTCCGTATTGGAGTCACTGGAGCCTCGGTTCAGGATGGTTTCGAAACATGCTACCAGGTTATCCTTGTGCTCATACAGTGTTTACAGCGCGACTATGAAAGTTCCACCGCGTTGGTGAAGCACTGGGAAGACGGTGCGCAACCACCTCGTCAAGCAATGCTGTTCTCTTGTAAGATTTTGAGAAAAATGCAGTGAAGCCCCCGAGATCGGAGAAGAAGCGGCTGATCTTCGGGATGTGGGATGTCGCCTTCTGCATAACGAGATTGAGTTGGTGCGCGTAACAGTGTATGTAGTATGCATTCTGGTAGACGTCCTGGACTTTTCTCTGTGCCTCGCCTGTCGCTCCCCGCATCACAGATGCGCCATCATAGGCCTGGGCAATGAGCTTCCCTTCTTGGCCTTCAGGGAGGATAGTGCGCAGCCTTTCCAATAATGCTGTGGCGATTGTGTCTGCGGACGCACCTTCTAGCTTGATGATCTCAAAAAAGCGCTCCTGGATGTTGTTCTGGCCGTCGATATATCGTAGCATAAGCACAAGCTGACAGTGTGTGGAGTAGGGCTGTAACGATACACCAACTCATGATTCGGTTTGTATCACGATTTTTGACCCACGGTTCGATACATCCCACGATTTTTTTTAATTTAAAAAGCAATTTATTTCAACAACACTTATAGAACAATTAACTTAATGTAACATTTAATTTACAAATAATTTGGAACACTGAACAGATTTGAACAGAAAGAATACTATTAAAGTATAACTAAATTAATAAATAAATAACCAAAGATTGCAGTTGGAGGATGCTCGCAGGTATACGCAAAAACCCTCAACTAGTTTGGTGGTTTGATCAAATATCCTATTAGCGCTTCTTATTAGGCCATGAAGCTTAAATAATGACATAATCAGGCCGTATAGAATGCAACATGTTTAATAGCCTAACTTTCAATAGATGGGAAAAAACATGAACGTCGCAATAACGAGGCATTTACGAGTAGCGTATGTGTGTGCGCGAGAATGGCAGTGTGCGTATGTGTGTGAGTGACGTCAGCGAGTGAGTGGACGAGCGAGGAGAGCGAGCGGCAGCGTGTGTGTCTAGTAGGGATGTGTCGGTCGCGACCGATTCGTTACAACAAACGAATCCCGAACGTGAACGACAAGAACTGGTTCCCCAAAACAAGAAGAACTGGTTCTTTGATTCTTTTTTTTTAAACATAAACCAAAAATATTTTTAATTTTTATTTAAGACGTAATCTGACGTAACGAACGAATCAAAACGACCGAATCAAATAAACGAATCGTTATAGTGAACTGAACTGAAAGAACTAGTTCCCGGAAAAGAATCATTTTGCCCATCCCTAGTGTCTAGTGAAGAAGCAAACGAGTCCGGTAGAATTAAGTACCCATCCTGTCAATAATCGGTGGCCGCTACATTCCGAGCTATAAGCAGACCAACTGCCGGTCAAATCACACAAAACAATAGAGACAGGGATCACACAGGCCATTTTTTTCGCGCTTGGCCCACTCTTGATAAATGTCGTTCAGATCGCATATGAGGACTTCGACGGGTGTGGAGAAATGCAATCCTCCGTAGCCACAGAGAGCTTCCATCACAGAGAGGGCATCTCGTCGCATACTTAGGGCATCGATAAGAGGGGGCGGTGTCAGCAGACTATTATTTAGACAAATTATTAGCAAATTTCAATCTGACAATTTGACCGGAGAGTTAGAAAGGGCGAATAGCGCTTCTGCCTTCTCACACCGCGAGACAGGTTTGTGGCTTTGAGTGTCGCGATTTCGGTTTCGATACCCGTATCGTTACAGCCCTAGTGTGGAGATATCTGTTGTCTCTGCAGCCTGGATGGCTAGATAGTCTGTGATCTTTACTTCTCCCAAGATGTGCTCTCGCAGCACTGCCAGCATACAGTCTAAAAGTTTGTTTTGAACTGTTTTTGACGTACCTTTGAAGACGGTGGCATTCTTCAAGTGTTCCTCCAACACAGTGTCAATTGAAGCCATCAGATTGACTAACCCCCAAAATATCCCAGCGTTTGTCGATTCGTCACGTTCATCGTGCCCCCGCATAGCCAATTCAAAGGCACCACAAAATTTTACACAATCAATGAGTTTTGACAAAATATGTCGATTTTTGTCAACCTCTTCGTAGTGTCGTCTTACCCCTATTCGATGACCCTCATCCAGCTGTGTAGCGATGCTCATTCTGCCTACCATGGCTAGTTTGACAGTTATTCATGTGAATCATGGATCGTTCATGTTTCTTCAACCTTTCAGAGAGATGCTTGAGGTCTGTTATTCCAATTTCGGTCCAGGCAGAATCAGATGAAGATTTGAAAAGCAGACAAGGAAAGCAAAACAGCGCATTTTTTGATCCGCATCCAGTTAGCCAAGCCTTTTTGTCAAACCAAGTCCGCGTGAAATTCCTTGTGTAGGACTTCTGCTTCTCTTTGGAAGGCTGTGTAATATGAATGTTCTTCGGCCTGTCTGGTCCGAGTTGTTTAATTCAAACCTTTTCAGCGTACGTTCTCCTTGCAAAGGGTTTTCTAAGAGCGATTGAACCGAATTTGTGGGTAATTCTTCCATATTGAGCACAGCTGCAACACAACTAGCCATTAGAACAATTATAGAACAATTAACTTAATGTAACATTTAATTTACAAATAATTTGGAACACTGAACAGATTTGAACAGAAAGAATACTATTAAAGTATAACTAAATTAATAAATAAATAACCAAAGATTGCAGTTGGAGGATGCTCGCAGGTATACGCAAAAACCCTCAACTAGTTTGGTGGTTTGATCAAATATCCTATTAGCGCTTCTTATTAGGCCATGAAGCTTAAATAATGACATAATCAGGCCGTATAGAATGCAACATGTTTAATAGCCTAACTTTCAATAGATGGGAAAAAACATGAACGTCGCAATAACGAGGCATTTACGAGTAGCGTATGTGTGTGCGCGAGAATGGCAGTGTGCGTATGTGTGTGAGTGACGTCAGCGAGTGAGTGGACGAGCGAGGAGAGCGAGCGGCAGCGTGTGTGTCTAGTAGGGATGTGTCGGTCGCGACCGATTCGTTACAACAAACGAATCCCGAACGTGAACGACAAGAACTGGTTCCCCAAAACAAGAAGAACTGGTTCTTTGATTCTTTTTTTTTAAACATAAACCAAAAATATTTTTAATTTTTATTTTTTTTAAGACGTAATCTGACGTAACGAACGAATCAAAACGACCGAATCAAATAAACGAATCGTTATAGTGAACTGAACTGAAAGAACTAGTTCCCGGAAAAGAATCATTTTGCCCATCCCTAGTGTCTAGTGAAGAAGCAAACGAGTCCGGTAGAATTAAGTACCCATCCTGTCAATAATCGGTGGCCGCTACATTCCGAGCTATAAGCAGACCAACTGCCGGTCAAATCACACAAAACAATAGAGACAGGGATCACACAGGCCATTTTTTTCGCGCTTGGCCCACTCTTGATAAATGTCGTTCAGATCGCATATGAGGACTTCGACGGGTGTGGAGAAATGCAATCCTCCGTAGCCACAGAGAGCTTCCATCACAGAGAGGGCATCTCGTCGCATACTTAGGGCATCGATAAGAGGGGGCGGTGTCAGCAGACTATTATTTAGACAAATTATTAGCAAATTTCAATCTGACAATTTGACCGGAGAGTTAGAAAGGGCGAATAGCGCTTCTGCCTTCTCACACCGCGAGACAGGTTTGTGGCTTTGAGTGTCGCGATTTCGGTTTCGATACCCGTATCGTTACAGCCCTAGTGTGGAGATATCTGTTGTCTCTGCAGCCTGGATGGCTAGATAGTCTGTGATCTTTACTTCTCCCAAGATGTGCTCTCGCAGCACTGCCAGCATACAGTCTAAAAGTTTGTTTTGAACTGTTTTTGACGTACCTTTGAAGACGGTGGCATTCTTCAAGTGTTCCTCCAACACAGTGTCAATTGAAGCCATCAGATTGACTAACCCCCAAAATATCCCAGCGTTTGTCGATTCGTCACGTTCATCGTGCCCCCGCATAGCCAATTCAAAGGCACCACAAAATTTTACACAATCAATGAGTTTTGACAAAATATGTCGATTTTTGTCAACCTCTTCGTAGTGTCGTCTTACCCCTATTCGATGACCCTCATCCAGCTGTGTAGCGATGCTCATTCTGCCTACCATGGCTAGTTTGACAGTTATTCATGTGAATCATGGATCGTTCATGTTTCTTCAACCTTTCAGAGAGATGCTTGAGGTCTGTTATTCCAATTTCGGTCCAGGCAGAATCAGATGAAGATTTGAAAAGCAGACAAGGAAAGCAAAACAGCGCATTTTTTGATCCGCATCCAGTTAGCCAAGCCTTTTTGTCAAACCAAGTCCGCGTGAAATTCCTTGTGTAGGACTTCTGCTTCTCTTTGGAAGGCTGTGTAATATGAATGTTCTTCGGCCTGTCTGGTCCGAGTTGTTTAATTCAAACCTTTTCAGCGTACGTTCTCCTTGCAAAGGGTTTTCTAAGAGCGATTGAACCGAATTTGTGGGTAATTCTTCCATATTGAGCACAGCTGCAACACAACTAGCCATTTTTTAAACAATTCACGCGCTCAACGCAACTGTGTGTGTTTTTGACGTTGTTGCTAGGTAGCCAGGGTTGGGCCCCAAACCCTTCATTAAAAGTGAATGGCATCAGAATTGCTATGCCCACTCTTAAGTGAACAACGCTTTGGGGCGCCGTGAGCTGGCGCCCCTAGAAGTCAAATTAGTCTGTTTAGAGCCTGAATTTCGCCATGAAAGATAAATACAATGCCAGAGTATTAATTCAGTGTGCATTCTTAAGTAAAATTAAATGGTTAGAATTTTAATTTATTTTTTAATTTAATTTATTTGGTGGGGGAGGGGGGGCGGTGCCCTAGCGCCCTCTATGGGCCAGCCGCCACTGACTACAGTGATTTTTTTACAGGTGCTATTTTTCAATAGCACCTGCTACCGAACCACACCTAGATAGATTTTTTTATTGTCCTTTAAGTAACGGTAATGAACAACAACTTTCCGTTCGCAAGCTATCCGCAATGTAAACAGCAACTGATGTAGCAGAAATGTTCTCAGACGAAATTGAAATCCCCGCAACGTCTGGGCTTCTTTTGTTGGTGTTAGCCTAGGGTCACATAGATTACTGTCATTAATTAGCAGGTGCTATTTTTCAATAGCACCTGCTACCGAACAACACCCAGATAGATTCTTTATTGTCCTTTAAGGAACGGTAATGAACAACAACTTACCGTTTGCATGCTATCCGCAATGTCAACAGCAACTGATGTAGCAGAAATGTTCTCAGATGAAATTAAAATCCCTGCAACGTCTACAAGCAGATTTTTTCCCGTTGAAATCCCCGAAACGACCCCAAAACGACGTGATTGCTTAAAAGAAAGCCCAAAGTAAGAAACGGGATTGGCTCATTTTGGGCTTACTTTGGGCTTACTTTGGCGGAACTGGCAGAACACAACAGGCGCAAGCGAGAAGTAGCGGGATCGATGCCCGCATCCTCCATGTTTTCTCGCATAAAATCGGTGTCAGTGTTCACCAAGTTGTCGGATAGTGTCACGTTCATACACAGGTTTATCTCAATAAATTTGAATTTTAGCGAAAAAGTTAATTAATTTCAATTCTTCAATTTAAACAGTGAAACTCATATACTATATAGTGTCTTTACACACAAAGTAGGACCTATTATGCTTTTTCGACTTTTATGACCTATAAACGTTGTTATAATGATTGATAGTCATGTTTAACCATACTAAAGTGTCAAATAATGACGTACATGCATTTCGACGTATTCCCTGCTGACAGTCTGGGGTGGCTGTGCAGAGCGCTAAACACCCGGGACAACGTTTGCGATTCACTTGTTCACATTTCCGGGAAATCATCTACGCAGAGGCACTCCTGCCGCCCCCCCATATGCCTGGTTAAATCTGCCTGCGCGCGCGCTTCAAGGAAGGTAACCAATCACAACAGAGTTGGGTTGGCAGGAGGGGGGCGAGGGGGCAGAAGGACGAAACCGAGCATTGACAGAGAATGCTGAAAGCGCCCAGATGAGAGGAAGAGTTTCCTGAAAATCTACATCGTTTTTTGGTTGTAGGCAGACAATGGAAATGAATGTCAACAACACAGCCATGGAAAACACTCAAATAAATACCATCACGATGAAAACTTAACAATTATCAATAATAAAGTGCTTAACAAAAATTAAGTGTTACAAAAACATGTGCAAAGTGTCAAATCTAAGCATATAGAAACCCGAGACCCGAGAAGAACTATCTACTATATATTTTTACTGCAAGTTCAGTGCAAAAAAGTTCACCCTTTGGTGAATAACATTTCTTTTTTTAAATATATGCAGTGTTTAGTAAACATAGAAGAAATTCAAGTAAAACGGAGGTAGACTTAACCTTTACATCTGTAACATCTGAACTATTCATTTTATTGAAAAACAAATCAAAGAGGCATTCGCAAGGACAGCTACGTGTCTGGTCCCGATTTCCAACAGCTGGCGTAGCCACGACAACAAGCGACGCATTCGGCTGGTCACCAGTGAACACGGTCACGAGTTCAACTGAAACACCGGGCTTCTCACCGGTAGAGCGGAAGCATATCCTTATCCTTATCCATATCTATGTGATATGCCACTGCCTGGGTTATGTCTTTGTAGCGTTTGGATGTTTTGTCATAAGGCACTGATGCCGAGTACCTCTCCATGGTGGTCTGCTGCTGCTTTTGCGGCGTTGCATTTGCAGATGTTGTTGGCCGTTTTTTTGATACGGCTGTGCTCCAAAGGGTGAGAGCGGCTAAGGTGGTAAAATAAGTTTGTTGTACTCCCAGTCTTGCCGGGGACTATGGTCTTGCATAATTTACAGACAACATTAGTCTGACTACGGTTTGACTTGTAAAATCCAAAGAACTGCCATACTGGCGAGCTGACATTTCCATTTTTATCGACTATTTCCTCGCTCGTTGCGGTACTCATCTTTCACATCCCACAGCACGCTGTTTCTGTGAACACGCGACAATGAGATGGCGCAACCAAACTTGATACTGTTACATGATTGGCTATTAGCATGTCAGATACGTTGCTGGTGCGTTGCGAACCGACTCGGATCTCGGATCTGACGCCATGCCCACACTTAAAGCTTATTATTTCACTCGGTCGAAGCTGTTGTCGCGGTAGCATTGGCAGAGTACCAGGCGCTCCAAAATAGGTAGGCTATAGGCCAGACATGGGGGACTCGAGTCACATGACTTGACTCGAGTCAGACTCGAGTCGCAAATTTGAGGACTTGAGACTTGCTTGACTAACACTGATAAAAGACTCGACTTGACTTTGACTTGGTCTTCATGACTTGAGACTTGACTTAGACTTGAGACAGATGACTCGAAATTACTTTTTTAAAGTTAGATTAACGGTTGGATATGTGATTTGCGATACGCCAGCAGATTTTGAAAATACGCAATTCAAATGGTCCTACCCCCTCTCCTTCAACGCTGACTCTGACTCCACCCATTCCAAGTACATGGACGCGCAATCACACACGATCGCGAACACAGATGCGCGAGAGTGAGCCAGGCTAGCTAGGTTGGAGTTTAGGGTTGTATTCTAGTGCTAGGTCCAAATGTGGATTAGCTAGTAAACTAGCTCCAGTAGCTACCGCAGGATAACCACAACAAACAGAAGCTTGCTCTGGGTCACGAGCTTTGGGTACGTGCACGTGCACGAAGAGGTCACGCGCGGGGGTAGGGGAGTGCAGTACGACCGTTTGATTGACGTACTGTCCAATGCCACTCGGTGGTTCTGAAAATCATTGGCTGGAGTTTTTCGAGCCCTGCCCGTTCCACAGATGATTAACTTGTTTAATTTTCATGACAGTAGGCTACTTCTAACTCAGTGGTTGTAAGTGTATTTTTGTTCAAGGTGGAGGTAAGAGTTATGGCAGTCCCTGCATCAAGTGCACCTGGTGAACGTGTGTTCAGCCATGGTGGGGTGATAATGTGACCGCATCATTCAGAACTCAGTGACAAAGTACTGTCAAATTATTTTTTTTGCAAATGCAATGCATTGTAAGTCGATGTATGTTGCGAGGCAGCAAGATTGCTACCAGCTTTCAGGCTTGTGTATTACTATTTCCCCTTCCTACAGTATGTGTGATATTACTTTTAAAATATTCTTTTTTTTCATGTCTGATGCCATGTGTTGCAAATAATATTCTACAACATGTAGGGAGATTGAGTGATTGACTTGAACTGTTCTCGTATACAGCTACCTAGAGGTTCTATTTGATTCTGTTCATAGGTTGGAGGTAATGATCATAAAAATATTTTCAAACTATGCACATAATGGTTTTGGAATAGTTTGAGTTATTGTTATTGTTAAGACATTGTTATTGTTAATGTTGAAATAAAACTCAACTTATGAACCACTCTCTTTACCGATTTTTAAATGTGGAAACTGGGTTAGATCATCAGATTTTTGTATGACTTGACTTGTGACTTGCTTGACCTGAGCAATGACTTGACTTGTGACTTGCTTGATTCTCACCACAGTGACTTGGGACTTGCTTGAGACTTGAAGGTTATGACTTGAGACTTGCTTGTGACTTGCACATGGATGACTTACCCCCACCTCTGCTATAGGCCATAGGCAGAGATACGGACGCAGTAAGGTATTGCAGTAATACGAGTGATTGAAATGGCCATTTAAACCACCAAAGCGGTCCAAGCACAATGAAAACAGTTCATGCTTCAAGTCACACTGGGCGCAGCCATCTTGAATAGTTCAACCAACGTTGCTTCGCAACCTCTGGTTCAAAGCGGAGCTAGAAGTAGACTTTTTGCTCCGGTTTCTTACAACGAGGAATAAAAATAATATCGAAACGTTCTATCGAACACATTTTCTATTGATATTGATTACGTATCTATCGCGATACCTATCGTTATCGTTTTATCGCCCAGCCCTAACATGAATACATTTTTTATACTGTAGCGTCACTGCGCTGGGTCGCTACAATACTATGGAAAAGTTAATTAATTTAAATTAATCAATTTAAAAGTCAAACTCATATTATATAGATTTATTAAACCTAAAGTGAAAGAATTCAAGCAATTTTAATGATTATCGCTCCAGCTCATGAAAACCCAAAATTCTGTATCTCAGAAAATGTGAATATTAATTTCCAGTAGGGCCGGTCGATCACAATGGAGAAACGATGTGAAACAATAAATATCAGCCTTATAATGATAGTGATCTAGAATATTAGTGTTTGGTGACAGTTTGGCAAAGTGTCTTCTAGTGTAGCCTACATGAGTAGACGCAAAGCATAAATCCCTCTGCACACTTTGGCCCAGAAGCAGTCAAGAGCTATAACTTTGTCATCTACTTTAAGCTATTAAGCTATTTATTAAGCAGATCACACGTGCATTGTTTTAGGTTTCCCACTAATTCCTATATGTAGGTATATGAGAACATAAACAAAGGACTGTCATACCCGTTACCGTTTGCAAGCTATCGGCAATGTCGGTGAATGTTGGTATGATCAGATTTAATGTATCTGAACACAAGATGAAAATAGTATAAGTGTAAAAGTATAAAATGTAAAAGTATTAAAAATGAACACACACTTCAGAAAAAACTATGCATACAGGAAACTTTACACACAAGTACACTATATGACTATATACAACTCCCTGCCCAGGGCCCACAGATTCAAATAAGTTTATTTTGCTGCTCTTTGTTCTGCCAACCACTCTTGAGTGATTTGCCATTTGAGGCACGTGAGCAGTGAGGATTGCCGGCTACTGCAGTTAGTGCACCGAAAGCTCCCTCGAAGTCCTCGGGATAGAATCTCTGGATTGCTTGCCAAGGGAAGTCAGGATGCTCCCTGCATGCCCTAGCAACCGTATCTAGAGATGTCATACCACTGCCTGCCGCCTGTGCAAGACAGACACGCAGTCGGATACAACCCCCAGGTAGACAGGCCATCCAATGTGCGATAACGGGTCCAGCATTGTTCTCGTCTACCAGATGACCGTAGTTTGCTCACGTCCGCATGATATCTTCTCTCGACAAGTTGCTTACAAACGGCATTGTTGTTCTCAGATCCGTCTGTATGCGAGCTAGCTTAGTGTTTGACACATCTCCTCTAAGTGCAAACGATATGATTGCTAGGAGAACGGTGTACATGACACAATCACGAGCTGGTGGAGCATGCCGTGTGGTCGCTACATGTACATGCTGCAGCTTGTCGGCCAGGGTCGTCCCACCAACCCAGATCCCTGTTGCCATGTCCCAAGGGGCGTTAGCAAGTCCAGTGATGTATGCAACCCACCAAGATTGTCCTCATCTGGAGTGCGTTGTCTAGGAGCAACTCCAACTCGGCGCGGGCGGCAGCTTGAGGCATGATATTTTGGAGAGGGACACACGGCACCATGGTCTCGTAGATTATGGCCTGACGCCTCTCGTCAGGGCTTGTTATCCTCATTGATATCAGGCATGCTGCAGTCACCATCCACTCAACTGTGAGCTCGTTATTCATAGCTTGGTCGGTAAATGGATCCATATCCAGGTTTCCTAGATAGCATTGACTAGCTCCTCCTCTCCCGACCAAAGCTCCGATAACTCCTGCATTTGACCCTGGCCCTAGTCTCCTGCCGCTTGCACGGCAGCAGCTACGCCGTCTGCTTCAGGGGCAACTCGGTACGGTATCGGCCCGTCCTGATCCTGTAGTCGTCCCTCCCTGAGTCCCTCTTGCATTACTCTATAATTGTCCCGATCAGACTTAGACCCGAAGAAGTTGAACATGTACGGACTTGTTGACAGGCAAGGTAGTTCACTTATTTATTTAACTGCCTGAGTGATGATGGATGACTCTAGTTGTATTAAAGTTCAAGGTCAAGTAGTCGATGAAGACAAGGGCAGTTTTTAATACAATTAGGGTATTCTCCCCCATTTTCATTGTTTTTTGTTGTAAAAGTGAATATAAGTTACTTAAACATATTTGTAAATCTGGTGTAGTCACAGTGTTCATTTGTTGAACTGTTGGGTTATTTAATTTCATGCATCAACTTGCTAATTAGAGGAGAAGCTGTGGTCTGTGTGTACTGCAAGGCTGCTACGTAGCTTGCCGCGCTAGAGTACTGTTGAGACTGATTATTAACAGGAGACCGGTAGTGACTCTCTGTAACAGAGAGTCACTACCGGTCTCTACCGGTCATATAGGGATTAGGGCCCGACCGATTCATCGGCCTGCCGATTTAATCGGCCGATTATAGCCTTTTTGAAAATAATCGACATCTGCCAAAAAGACGCCGATTACAACCGATTATTTTTTATTTTATTTTATTTTATTTATTTTTTAGAAATGTTATTGCGCTTAGTATCCTGCAGATTGCGCTCCTACTCGCCGAGCTAACTAACAACTTTAGCTGGAGTAAAAAAGAGGAGATTGAATTTTACCGTACAACATGAAAGCACGCTCGCTCAGGCAGCTGCACGCTCACCTCACCAATGTACACAAGACGCGTTGTTTGAGCATGTTGTGCCTGTTTTTCTTTAGGTCCCAGGCCATGTTAATTTGTTATACTGTAGACTCTAACGGTGAGACCATACTGCTCAGCACGCACGTGTTTAGTCACTGCTCACGAGCGCAGCACATTGGGAGTTAGTTATTTATTTTACATTTTAAATTACACAAATTGTTGACTGTAAATGTATTCTAAAACACTCAAAGGTTCTGCATTCAATACACATATTCGTCAAAAGTGTTTAAAGTATATTTAAGGTATCAAAAACTACATTTTATATGCTTTTTTTTTTTTTTTTTTAATCGGCCGATTAAATCATAATCGTAATTTTTCTCTGGAAATAATCGGCATCGGCACTCAAAAATCAATATCGGTCGGGCCCTAATAGGGATGCACCGATATGAACATTTTGACCGATGCCGATATTGCAATTCCTGTTACGGCCGATAACCGATATTTACCGATATCGATATTGGTATAAAAACAAGTTTCTATGATTTTGTATACTGAAGAACATGTAAACACTGTGAATATAAAAAAGTTCTTTCTTTCTTTATTTTCCAAAACTTCGAAATACATTGTTTCTTCAACAAGTTACAGGGCATCCATAACAAACACAAGTTACTAACAGTGTTAGTTTTAGGCTACTTTTACAACTTGCATCTATGAAAAAGTTTGGATCATAAATCACAATAACGATCACAAATCAAAATATCTTGACAAGGTTTTATAACTTAAATCAAATTTGCCAATATTCATGGCAACCAGACACTTGTCTAATAAATTACAAAAAGTGTTTCAAGTTTAAGTAAATTTCAACTCAAATCTGTGAAATAGGCTAAATCAAATATATCAAGGGAGGTTGGTTGTAGTCTTTTCACTCGGTTCTAGCCCTACTGTTGATCCGGAGAACCGAGTGAAAAGACTACAACCAAATATAAACATGTACGGTTCCGGTTTCCGTTTCAATGGGATTACGGAACGCCAAATAAAACACGACAGAAACTGTATTTCGCTATGATACTTGATGTTGTTAATACCGGAATTGTCCTTTAAACATGCGCTGATCACGTGAACGCACAACTTTTCTTTTATCAGCCGATCCGCGGATCACTTGCGTCCCGAACCGTGAGGGTTGATCCGTACGGGAAACCCGTGAACCGTTGCACCACTAGTGGTATTGAATGATTTGACACGGCATCCTCCGCGCATTACTTCGGCTTTGCAAGTACTGCATATTGCAATTCCAGTACCTTCATTTGAGACCGTAAAAAACATCCAAACCGCCGACATTGATTCTTTTCAGTTAAGGTGACAAACACTTCTGTACTGCCTCTCCGTGGGTCTCTGGCTGCGTCACTGACACTCACATGACCAAACAAGCTGCGCATGGGCAAAAAACACACAACGGCAACTTCACGGAAATAAATATCGGCTGTTAATATCGGACCAGTTTTACTTATCGGGCCGATGCCGATATGTTAAAAAATGACTAACATCGGCCGATAACGATATCACTGCCGATATATCGTGCATCCTTAGAAATTATTATAAGTTGATTTAATATGCATTTTGGAGCACTGGAGTCAGTGCTTTGCTGGTCTGGCTGTACAAGTACTCCATTCCCAGCAATTCACCTGCAAAGGGACTGTAGAAAAGAAAAGGACTGTCATACTATAAACTAGTAACCCATATGAATGCCATACCTGGAATAAATCTGTTTAAGTGGAGGTGGAAGTATATACAAGTATATGCAATATATACAAATCCCTGCCCAGGGACCACAGATTCAAATTATTTTATTTTGATGCTCTGTTCTGCCAACCACTCATCAAGTGATTTGCCATTTGAGGCACGTGAGCAGAATGTGGCACTGCCATGACGATTGTGCCCGAAGTCCTTTGTTTTGGGCTGCCCATGTTGTGGTGTGATGTGTTGTGCTATATTATGAGCAAGGCAGTGCAGCGCAGACTTTTATTTTGAAGGTTAGCAGTTGCTGCCTTGTTTTTCTCTTTTCCTTTGAGTGTTGTTATTATAGTATGAGGAAATTGTGTAATTGTAAATGTTCATGTTAATGTTTTGAGCACGTGTCAGGGGAAATGTCGGATGATTACCAGAAGTATAGCGAGTATTTTATTTTCTAAACCTGCACTTACCGTATTGCGTCGGGTTCTACTTCCTCTGTGACTTTCCCAGAAAGGTACGCAGTTCTGTTGCTCTCCCATTTTCATTGTTTTTTGTTGTAAAAGTGAATATAAGTTACTTAAACATTTTTGTAAATCTGGTGTAGTCACAGTGTTCATTTGTTGAACTGTTGGGTTATTTAATTTCATGCATCAACTTGCTAATTAGAGGAGAAGCTGTGGTCTGTGTGTACTGCAAGGCTGCTACGTAGCTTGCTGCGCTAGAGTGTACTGTTGAGACAGGTTGTTAACCGGAGACGGGAAGTGACTTTTCTCATGGTGTTACAGAGCACAGACTATGTATGAGAAAACTGAACACCTGTGAATGTTTCTTCTCCATAATGCAGGTATGTGAGTTTATGCAAGTTACTATTGGTATTAGGGCTGTGCAATTAATCGAATTTCGATCGCGATATCAATTTTGGGGTCAAACGATCTCCAAACTCGTATAATCGAGTTGAAACGATTAATTTGACATTTTCCATTTTAAAGTAGGCCTAGAGAGTTTATGAAAGTTTATGAAAGAGACGCGCATGCGAAAGCATTCAACGCGGCGAGAGGGAGTACAATCTAACAGGCGTGCTGCATCAGGAAGTATGCCGTTGGCAGGAGGCGGGACATGCCAGTGAACCGCCAATCAGCAGCATCGACTGTTGACACATGTTGGAGTAGACCTACCGCGTGGAATCTAAAGTTTCAGTAACGTTACAGTTTGATGAACGATAACAAGCTCCTATAGCAGACTTTAACTAAGAGTTCTTTAAGGCAGAACTGCCAAGTACATCTTGTATATGTATTTCTGTTTAACAACAATATGATTTTTATTAGCCATGTGTTTGTTATGGCTTTGTGACTTTTAACTTTGCTATGGAGAAATGCTGGGACCGTTGTTCTCTAGACATTAAATAGGTTAAGTTAATTTTGGATACTTATACGTGTTTCTGTGATATTTGATTGTCTTAATATATTGTATTCATGAAATGTTTTATAAAAATCAAATGTTAGATTCAGAATGTTGTGGCAGACAGTACACTTACACACGAAAAAGGTTTTATTTTGGATACTTATAATATACGTGTTTCTATGTCATAATTGATTGTATCAATAAATGCATGTTTTCAAACTCAAAAATAATCGTTTGAATAATCGTGATATCAATATTGACCAAAATAATCGTGATTATGATTTTTCCCATAATCGAGCAGCCCTAATTGGTATTATTTCTGTTTATTTTTGCTAGAAATTATTTTAAGTTGATTTAATTTGCATTGTGGAGCACTGGAGTCAGTGCTTTGCTGGTCTGGCTGTACAAGTACTCCATTCCCAGCAATTCACCTGCAAAGGGACTGTAGAAAAGAAAAGGACTGTCATACTACTGTAAAACAGAAACTAGTAACCCATGTATGTCATACCTGGAATAAACCTGTTTAAGTGGAGACGGAAGGACTCAAGCGAGGTAGAGCCACGGGCACACCTGTAGCAGCACAGCTCCACACCGCCTTTGTTCAGGGTGCCTGTCTTTGTGCAGAGCTGGAAGTCCTCTGGGTCATGGATACAGGCCACATGTTTCTCCTGCTCCTTCCATATGTGCGGGATTCGTTGGTGATCCAGCAGAGGAACGCCTAGTGTCCTTCCCACTATCGCTGTCGAACAGACTGATCAATGACCCAATCAGTCCGGTGGTCTCCTCCACCCCTCTGGTCCTGCTCCTGCAGTGCCGTGCCAACTCCCTCCGCCTAATGCGAGTGGTCACCGCCTCTTCCGAGATGTGGCCAATCCTACGTGCTGACAGCTCACCCTCCTTGGCATGGCGAAGAGCAGCAACTGTCACACCGTGTCCTGCTACGCGGTCCAACACCCCCATCTAGCGGCCTCTTGACGCCACTGTTCCTCATTCTCCCGACCCACCGGCCGTCAATCTACAATATCCACTTCCTACTTCAGCCGGGGATCTACCATCCAGCCAGAGCCAGTTCGTCGTTTACAACTTCCAGTTCGTATCGGTCCTACTACCAGCATTTTCTAGAATCAGTTCAGTGTTCCTTTTCTCCTCGTAACCCTCTTCCCTCTTCCCTAGTTCTCCGTCCATCACTCTGCCTACCTGTCGCCGAACCCCTACTTGCCTGCCTGTCGCCGAACCCCTGCTTGCCTGCCTGTCGCCGAACCCCTGCCTGCCTGACTACCTGCCTATCGCCGAGTCCTTGCCTGTCTGACTGCCTGCCTGTCGCCAAACCCTCGCCTGCCTGACTACCCGCCTGTCGCCGAACCCTCGCCTGCCTGACTACCGCTTGCTTAGCACCAGCTTGTCATCTACCCCGTGACCCAATAAATCCCCCTTCCTTTTACTTTGTCTCTGCCTCCCTGTGTCCAGCGCTTGGGTTCCATCGTCCTGTCCCTTAACAGCAACCCACTCAAAAGTGCATGTGGACAGGCGTGCCATTAAAATGCCATCGAGGGGGTGAGCTTCTGTTACGACACCTGCAGCAAACCGGTGCATGAAATGCCATATATCGAGCCGCACTTGACACCTGTCCCACTCATAATCTGGTTCCTTCGGTGGTGGAAGCTGGTCAGGCGCCACAGAAATGGGGTTGGTTGAAGCCACTCCCTGAGAAAGGATACCCATCTCCTGGTTCTTATGATGCCGTTGAAACCTGAGAGAAGATAATTTGTGTTAGATATGTATTAATTCGAGAACTATTAAGTCACTTTGCGGTAAATCATTTATTAAACAGCATTCTGTTGAACAGTGTGTGTGTGTGCATGTGTCCATGTGTGGTTGTGTGAGTGGGTGCGCATGTACGAGTAAGCGTGTATGTGGTGAAGATGTCATACATATGATTGTTTACTTGCACTTGCACTCTTCAATTGATTCCTAATAGACTTTCCTATAACAACCTGTGTAAGCCCCAGAAACGGCCCATTGAAACAACGGTAATGAACAACAACGTTACCGTTTGCGAGCGCAATGTCAACACAAACGGATGTAGCAGAATTTTTTTCCAAAAAAATCCCGGAAACAACGTGATTGGTTAAAGTAAGCCCCAGGTAAGAAACGTGATTGGCAAATTTTGGGCTTTTGCTAGTTCCGTCTTACTTTGGCAGAACTGGCAGAACACAGTAAGCGCAAGCGAGAGGTAGTGGGATCGATGCCCGCATCCTCCATATATTTTCCTGCAGAAATCGGCTCAGTGTTCACCAAGTTGCGGTATAATGTCATGTTCATATACAGCCGGATTCGTCTCGTTCCCTTCCCAGTCACGTTCATATAGGCTACTGGTGCAGGTACATAGAATATTGTATGTTTTAAATAATTAAAAAACACATCAGTCTGCACACTTTGCCTCAGAAGCAGTCAAGAGCTATAACGTTGTAATCAGCTATTTATAAAGCAAATCACAAGTGAATTTTTCGATAGATTTCCTACTATTAGGCCTACCATATATGTTTTATTAAAAAAGGACTAACATCAGAAATGGGATGTCTGAGAGACTTTGTTTCACCTTATTAAATACGAGTTAAAGTTGTGCATTGTGTTTGCGTGGTGTCAGCTTTTAAAAGCGCATGCTCCTGTCCGCACACACACGCTTGAGCTAGGGTGCTCCATGTCAGGGTTAGCGGCGGGAGCGTTGCGCCGCTCCACTTAGAGAATGTCCTCCCACTTAATTTTATAGGGCTCCACGCACGATAATCAGCTACTGGTGCTTATTTCGAAAAAAAACTGAAGGACACTAAAGACCACCGTGCTCACTTTTTTTAGCCTCACATATTTGCTTCCATATTTCCCATGATTTAAAAAAGCTGACAAAATATTTCTCACAAAAGACGAGCTTCTTTCTGGGATATGGAACCCCAGAACATTGGGTCCAGTTGGGTTGAGCCTGGGTTATGGTTGTTAAGGTGATTGTCTCTGCGTCACCGCTCGTGAAGATGACGTTGTTTTGAGGCGTTGTTTTGCCATGTGCTATGGGAACGTTCACCGGCCGGACCCGAGGATATGATGCACGGGAACTAGAGACTATCACACTATCCATAATGATTTGTTCACTTTTTAATTGCATTCAAAATATTCATTCATATCAATTGCACTTTCCGGAAGATACACGCAATGCAAGTCCAGTAAAAAAAATAATAATTAATACGGAAATGTCAGCCTTCTGTAAAGTTCTTGTATGTTCACTCAGACTTGGTTGGGGTACCTTTTGCATGAATTACTTCATCGATGCATAGTGGCATGGAGTCGATCAGCCTGTGAGGTGTTATGGAGCCCAGATAGCGGCCTTCAGCTCGTCTGCGTGTTGGGTCTCGTGGCTCTCATCTCCCTTTTTTCCTGGTAGATGGCTGTGTTGACTTTGGACTTGATGAAACACAGCGGATCAACACCAGGGAATCAAATCCAAAGAAACTTGGATGCTGTGCCTCTCCATTCTTCCTCCACTCTGGGACCTTGAATCAAATTAAATGCAAAATTGACTTTCATCCGAAATGAGGACTTTGGATACTGGGCGACCATTTTTCTCCTTAGCCCAGGTAAGATGCTTCTGACGATGTCTCTCATCAGGAGTGGCTTGACGAGGAATGGGACACCTGTAGCTTTTGGATCTGTGTGGTGGCTCCTGATGCACTGACTCCTGCCTGAGTCCACTCTACGCACCTGTATGTGAACGACATGGCGAAAGAGACCAATCTGGCTGTATATGAACGTGACATCATGGGAAACTTGGTGAACACTGAAAGGGGAAAATACAAGGGCGTAACCATGGTTTAGACATTGGGGGGGTCCAATTTTTTATTATTATTTGTTAAGTGCATTGCCTACAATTCTATATTTATATATGAAAATGTGGACATTTAGAACGTTTCGAGGACTACATTGACCATTTGAATTCACATCTAAAGGAATAGTGTAATAATGTAATGTCTGCCCCGCCCCCCCCCCCCCCCCACACACATACACACACACTTTGTTTTGGTTAGTTGCTTACTGACCTTAAACACACCTACCAATTACAATTATGCTCTTCCAGTAGTACTGTAGCAAAAAGGATAGCTTCCAATGGAAAAATACCACATACCCAAAGCATGTAATAATGTAATGTCTGCCCCCCCCCACACACACACACACACACATACACACACACTTTGTTTTGGTTAGTTGCTTACTGACCTTAAACACACCTACCAATTACAATTATGCTCTTCCAGTAGTACTGTAGCAAAAAGGATAACTTCCAATGGAAAAATACCACATACCCAAAGCATGTTTTTTTAATGTTATTTTAATTAGGACAACTACTGATGTACTTTTGTGATGTACAGACTTTAACAAAAAAATTTGCTGAGGACTTTTAAGTCCAGGTTAATTTCTATAATGAAAGTGTGTATTAACAATGAGAAGTCTAATAGTCTAATTGAAATCAGAGACTTGAAAAAAACAACGTGTACGCTCGGCTGCTGGTCCAGTTTTATCCGCTTTTTAAGTAACCTTAAATTGTCCGTTACCTCCTCTCCAACACGTTAAATAACGTTACTTACATTCAAATGACTCACCTGATCACCTGCATGTTCAGAGCATGTCCCTGTCTGGCCACTGCTTTCAGCATGCCTGTCTCTCTCCTCTCTCTGTGCTGCCTGCATCGTAACCATGTCATTTTATCAAAAGAACAGCGACTGACCTTCATGAGCTATATTTAATATTCTGCTTTTACGAGGCTACTCGTTTTATTTGCTTACTCAAAGCTCGGTATCAAGTTACTTACTGTCTGAAAAAAACTGCGTATGCTTGGCTGTTGGTCCAGTTTCTTCTGCTTTTTAGGTAACCTCAAATCCTCCATTACTCAACTTTACTTTCTTGGCTCTCACTGAAGAAAGAGTGTGGGGTAACCATGACAACGCAGAAAGTCGCGAGGTGGTTTCAAACTAAATCGCACAAGTGTACAATTAGGAGGGGGGATTCACACGCTTAACAAACGGAAATAAATTGAAAATAAATAAGACATAACAAGAGACCGATCCATTGACAGGGTTCATCAAAAGAGAACATATATTTTACATTTTATCCTGCTGTATATTGGGGGGGACAGGTTAGTATTTTCTCAACATTGGGGGGGACACGACCCCCCCAAAGAATGCGTGGTTACGCCCTTGGGAAAATAGTGTGGAGGATGCGGGCATCGATCCCGCTACCTCTCGCATGCTAAGCGAGCGCTCTACCATTTGAGCTAATCCCCCTACTGGCTGTTCATTGGTACTTGGTTCTCGTGAAATCAGCCCTAAAAAGTGAAGCTAGTTTGTGCAGCTCAAATGTTGGACGACAAGGCTTTGGATTATACATATTAGCCTACTATATTAGAACTTTTAAAAGTTGCCTATTGGACTATTCAGAACATCCATAGCTACAGGATGGGTTGTAGCCGTAAATTAATGTTTCTGTTCTGCACATGCAATCGAGCATATAATTTTTTTCCCCCAAATATTGGTTCTAGGCCTATTACATATATGAACCAAAGGAGACCAGATTAATTCTGAAATAACACGTTAATTCCGTCAGGCACATGCATTTGTGAAATGTTATGGCTATACGGGAACGTGACACTGCTAGGTAAATTGGGAGAAACTGACGCGATTTTTCTGCAGGAAAATTCAATGGAGGATAGCCTACTTTCTTCTCAATTCATCCGTTCTTTTAAAGAAAGAGCCGATAGTGGGTGCAGCTCAAATTCTGGAGGAGAAGGCTATGGATTTTACATAATAGCCTACTTTGAACTTTTAAAAGTTCCTTATAAGTTAACCTTAGATTAATCACCTATTGAGGTTATTTTTTGCATTTCTAATTATGAAAGACATAGACATAGCCTTCAGTTGTAGGCCTACATTTGAACAATTTCGTAATTATGCGCGGTTGACACCTTCCCCAATAGTGGTTATATCAAATACAGGTGCATCCCGATAAATATCGTGGAAAAGTTAATTAATTTCAAGAACATAATTAAAAGTGAAACTCGTATATTATATAGGCCTAATTGAATTACCCCTAAAGTTAAACATTTTCCTCTCGCTTAGCATGCGAGAGGCATAGGTTCATCTCAATCAATTAGAATATTGTGAAGATTTCCAATAAATTAAAAACTGAAACTCATACTTTATATAATTTCATTAAAAAGTATTACAAAGAATGTCAACCTTTATTCGTTTTAATCTAGATTATGTCTTAATCATGGGGAAGACAGCTGACCTGACAGGTGCAAAAGACAGTCATTGACAGCAACAAGGATTGCTAAGAAGCTGGCGGTTCACAGAGAGCTGTATCCAAACATATTCATAGAGAGTTGAGTGGAAGGAGAATGTGTGGTAAGGTGCACAAGCAACAGGGATAACCGCTGCCCTGAGAGGATTGTCAAGCAAAGGCCGTTCTAAAATGTGGGGGAGCCTCACAAGTAGTGGACTGGGTCAGGAGTCAGTGCACCAGGAGCCAACACACAGGCGTATCCAGGACATAACCTACAATTGTCCCATTCCTCGTGTCAAGCGACTCCTAAACCAGAGTCTTACCTGGGCTAAGGAGAGAAAATAACTGGTCTGTCACTCATTGTCCAAAGTCCTCTTTTCAGATGAAAGTCAATTTTGCATTTAATTTGAAAACAAGGTTCCAGAGTCTGGAGGAAGAATGAAGAGGCACAGAATCCAAGGTCCTTCAAGTCTAGTGTGAAGTTTCCATTGCCAATGATGATTTGGGGGGCCATGATTTGGTGTTGGTCCACTTTGTTTTATGTTTACGTCCAAAGTCAACACAGCAGTCTACCAGGACGTTTTAAAGCACTTACTTGATGATTTAATTATAAAGGAGGACTTGGCCCCTGCCCACACAGCCAAAATAACCAATGCCTGGTTTAATGAGCATGAGATCACTGTTCTAGCCAACCCGCCTGATCTGAACCCCATAGAAAATGTGTGGGGTATTTTGAAGAGAAAGATGAGAGACATGAGACCCAACAATGCAGACGAGATACTGAATTTGGGGTTTGCATCAATTGCAAGCAATAATCCTCAGGATTAAAAAAAATTAAGGCTGGAAGTATTTCACTTTGGGAATAATAATCTATATAGTATGATTTTCACTCACAAAATTCTTATATTGCAATATTGAACTGCATGTAATATATCCAATATTGGGGAAAAATCTGTTCTCAACAGCGCAGAATTACGAAATTGTTCAAATGTATAACTTTATTTCTTTATGTCTCTTTATAATTCGAAATGCAAAAAAAGATCTGCAATATGTGATTAACCTTAGGTAGGTATTTTTAAAAGTTCCCCAACTTCTAAATAGGCAAATACCTAAAATCCATAGCCTCCCCCTCCAACATTTAGCAAGCTGCACAAACTTCACCCTTTCTTTAAAAGTACGGATCAATGCAGAACTAAGTACCGCATGATGGCCAGTAGGGGGATTGGCTCAATTGCCTCCATAGCCTTCTCCTCCAGAATTTGAGCTGCACCCACTATCGGCTCTTTCTTTAAAAGTACGGATGAATTGAGAAGAAAGTAGGCTATCCTCCATTGAATTTTCCTGCAAAAAAATCGCGTCAGTTTCTCCCAATTTACCTAGCAGTGTCACGTTCCCGTATTGCCATAACATTTCACAAATGCATGTGCCTGACGGAATTAACGTGTTATTTCAGAATGAATCTGGTCTCCTTTGGTTCATATATGTAATAGGCCTAGAACCAATATTTGGGGGAAAAAAATTGTATGCTCGATTGCATGTGCAGAACAGAAACATTAATTTACGGCTACAACCCATCCTGTAGCTATGGATGTTCTGAATAGTCCAATAGGCAACTTTTAAAAGTTCTAATATAGTAGGCTAATATGTATAATCCAAAGCCTTGTCGTCCAACATTTGAGCTGCACAAACTAGCTTCACTTTTTAGGGCTGATTTCACGAGAACCAAGTACCAATGAACAGCCATTAGGGGGATTAGCTCAAATGGTAGAGCGCTCGCTTAGCATGCGAGAGGTAGCGGGATCGATGCCCGCATCCTCCATAGAATTTTCCCGGGGAAAAATCTGCGTCAGTTTCTCCAAAACAACCTTGCAGTTTCATGTTCCTATACAACCATAAATTCACAAATGCATGTGCCTGTTCAAATTAAACATGGGCTCTGATGTTAATATACTACTTGTAGTAGTGGGTGATCTTGAACCTATATATACAGTCCATGTGCAGGAACAGAATCATTCATTTACGGCTTCATCCTGTAGCTATGGATGTTCGGAATAGTTCAGATGTATTACTATCAACCTATATACCTTTCATAACTAGAAATGTTTAATAATCAATCCATACTTTTTACAGCCCTTGATATATTCATATTGATTTTACTTTTACATTTTGAATAGGTGGTACAGAATCATGTCACATATAGGCCTACTACTTTTGTGAATACATTTTTGATGATTGACTTTAATCCCACTGCTTTTAAGGGAGGGTATTGTCGGCTAATCCTAAAGTGTGTGTGTTGCCCTCTGCCCTGTGGTCCTCTCTGAAAACAAGTGGTATCAATCTCGTGTGAAGATCTAACCCTAACCTCCACTGTAGGCTACTGTAAACAATGACAAATAATGTGAATAATTACAGGCCAACCTCTGGACTGAAGAAAAAGCAGGTTATGCTTTTAAAGATCCATATTAGTGTTGATTTTATATATTGGAACGTTAGGCAATCAATTGAACATGATTTAATGCAACTGATACCTTTTAGATGCTCTCTCTATAACCGTTAGTAGCCTACATGGGATGCTGTTGTTATTCTTTATAACCGATCATCTCCATACAGAAAAGGTGGCTTTTGAAATATTGTCGATCTGCTTTAACGTTGTAAACACCACATGAAGGTCGTCTAGTTTGACCTTTGGTGGCCTCTCTTCATGGAGGCCTACAGATATTACTTCTGCGACTTTTCCACTCACACTGAAAACAAACCCCTGTTTTCAGCAGCATCCTTCAGGAGAGTAACCTGGTAAGTTACTGACTGATCAACTGATGTTGAGCTTAACATTATATCATTTACTCAATATCACTTCAATACTGGATCGAAATCCAGTATTGAAGCCATTTTTGCCCTGCTGAGCAGCTGGGTGAGTGTGTGTGAGTGTGCGTGTGTGTGTGTGTGTGTGTGTGTGTGTGTGTGTGTGTGTGTGTGTGTGTGTGTGTGTGTGTGAGAGAAAGCAGGGCTTTTGTTTCTTCTCTGTTTGACGGCACGACTTGGAGAAGGAAGAGAAAACGAATCAAAGGATTCATGCATATTTTATTCAAGAGTAAAAAAGGTGGATCGTCCCATGGGGCATGCTTACAGTGTTTAGTGTTGAGTGACTGGGGAGTCGAAAACAGATGGGGAGATATTCATAATCATAAGGAGAGAGAGAAAGGGAGAGAGAGAGAGAGACAAAAGAGACAGGGAAGGTTCAAGTCTCCAAAGAAGCACGAGAAGATAAACGCAACATGAAGAGAGATAGCTTAAATATTAAGAATAATGTCCATAATGAATATAATAATCATAGAATCAATATATCTTTAAATAACACGAGGAGTCGCCAAGAAATAGCATTTTAGAGAGAGATAGTTGACTTACTTTTACTTTAAATTGTGACAGCAGCAAATCCGCTTTTCTGTTAAAAATGGCTTTTTGCAATTGAATAGCGTGACTTAATCATTTTCTTTAACCATGCAAGCATGCTTGGGTGGCCTGAACGCCTGTGGCTCTGTATATAGTATGGTCTTCGTCGATGCTCGTGTTATATCGGCCATCGTTGTTCATAGTTTCAGTTATAAAGGGCTGCTATTCTTTGACCAGGAGCCGAGGAAAGAAGCTACGTCGCGCTACGCAGAGTCAACAGAAACCACAACACAGGGCATGAAAAAACAAAGAAAATAACGCAGAATGATTACAAAAATAATCAAATAAACAGTATGTACAACATAAATATATTCCA
Organism: Gadus macrocephalus; assembly: GCF_031168955.1. Lineage (NCBI taxonomy): Eukaryota > Metazoa > Chordata > Actinopteri > Gadiformes > Gadidae > Gadus > Gadus macrocephalus. Next base: position 5,415,416 of record NC_082391.1, on the reverse strand, counting down.
GTATCCTCATTTAATTTATATAGGCCAGAAAAATCTCCAAAGAATCAAAGGAAGGAAAACTCTTACTATAGTGAAACACAGAGCACATAATCCGAAACATCATTATCAAATAACTTAACTTGTTGCATGCATTGCAATGCGTAAATATAAATGCTTTACAAAGACCCTTTCTTTTGACATTTTGCCCGTGGTTGCTCGGCTGGTCGCCTGCTTGCTACACCGAGTCCGTTTCCCACCCGGTTCGTGTGATTTTATCGGAGCTTCCAGCCAGCGATGCTGTCCATCGTACAGGACAACATTTGGACAGCACCAAGACAAGAAAAGGAGCATATAGAAATAGAATGAATAGAATTTGACTTCACGTTTCACCACAACTCACCCTCCCCATCCCCCCTCCCCTACACACACAAAGCATCCCATGTAATTCCATTGTACTGCTTGTGCAATCCCAGCATCTGAATGCATCACGTGTGCAGTATCATTCCCACTGTATGTGTTGTTCCATGGATAGCGTGGGGGTGGGGGGGGGGGTCCAATGCGGGGGCCACCAGAATAAAACCGCTTTCTGCTCCCTGGAGCCATGCCCCCTCAGATTGGTTACCAATGAAGGGAAGATGGATGGGGTAGTGCTACAAAAGCTAACTAGGGAACCCAGGCTAACGAAAGAAAGTGAAAAAAGAGCCGGTGGGGATTAGAGCTGACCGCCTTGTGAGTCTGTGGCCCCCCCGCACCGGCTCAGATGAAGCCCCTGATGCATAAACAGTTTGTATGCAGCACTACGCAGCAACACTTTGATTTGATTTCGTTTTTTTCCTCTCTTGGTACTCTGCATGCAATGCACATGTCACTCACGTTTCTTTCAAACACGCCCACGCGAAAAACCACCACCCATTCACAGTTACACACAGATACAACCCACCCATCTATCACACCAACACGCAGGCACACTCTCACACACACACACACAAACACACACTTCATGTCAATTAGCTTAGAAAACCAATCTTACATTGTGATTACTAACCACTGCTTTAGATTAAAAAGCCCAATTTGGACACACACACGCACACACACACAGTTCCAGTTCATAAGTTCTAACTTTACCCTAAAAATAACCCACACCAAATGCACAGCAAACACGACACAGCCCAACAACACCATGCTGACCACACCCTCCCATCACAGTACACAGTAAACAGTATCGCTCGTGCTTTGCATTGAGCAGGTTATTTGCTTCCTCTTCTGGCCAGCACGTGGGATTTGTAGTTTTTGTAGTTCAGTGAGAGCCATGTATGGTATAGTCCCGGTGATGCTCACACCTTATACACACGCGCACACACACAGTTCAAAAGAAAGAGGACAGGGGGAAAGGTAATGGTGCTGAATGCGTGTGAATGCGTGTATATGCACATTGTTCTGTATATGACAATGTATAGATTCATATCTAGGGGTGGTGACCTCTCCGTGTTGGGGATGGTGTCTTTGTATACACCGCATTGATGAGCCTGGTTCCTTAGCGAATGTCCTTCCTGTGTGTGTGTGTGTGTGTGTGTGTGTGTGTGTGTGTGTGTGGGCGGGAGAAGAGGAAAGGAACCAAACAAAGAGAACCAACGCGGTGGCCATCACTGTATATTGCTGTTGCTGTCGGTGCCGTTGGGCTCGCCGACGGTCAACCGGCCCAGGGGCGTGTCCAGGCCGGTCCCGCCCTCCCGGCGCGGGGGCATGCGCTCGTTGATGCGGTCCAGACCCTTCGCCTCCTCGAAGCTCCGGATCCGGTGCTGCGGGGAGAAGCCCCGGATGGCTGCGGAGACACACGCACACACACACGCACATACATATGCATACACGCATCGGCACGCACGCACACATACACACACATACACACACATACACACACGCACATACGCATACACGCATGCACACATTGGCACAAATACACGCAAACACACTCATGCATACGCATACCCACGCATACACAGGCACGCACACACACACATGCAAACACACGCACACACATGCATACACGCACACATAGACACACATACGCATACATGCACGCACACAAACACACATATGCACGCACACATACACACATGTGCACACACACATACACACTCATACATGCACAGATCCCACATACGCATACACGCATCAGCACGCACACACACACATGCACACACACACACGCAGACACACACATACACGCACACACACACAGACACACACACACACACAAACATTGAAGGAAATATATACACAAACAGACAAATATCGGGACACATGTCAGGACAGAAGAACAAAGTGTGATGTCTGAAGGTCTGTCAGTAGAGCGGGAGGCTGCGTTGACCTAATTTCATGTTCACTTAAGGATACAAAATGAAATTTTTGCTAAAGATTATTTCACACATTTTATATCAGCGCATATCAGCAAAAATTGTGGCCAAAAAATCTGGAACACATAATATCTATGGTCTGCATTAATGTCTAATATATGCAATACTACTACTACGACTATTTCTACTACGACTACTACTTCTACTACTACTAGTAGCATTAGGCCCACACTGGCTACTAGTACTGTGTTACAAGGACAAAAGTACAGACTGAAGCATAGATACAACGTCAAAAACCAAACACAAACTACAGAGGGAAACAGAACGGTTGCATCACTGTGTGGCCGCAATCTATTTCAGCATCTCAGTGACAACGACAGCCAAGAAGTCACTTTCAACTGTTAAAGGTTGGGTATGGAATTCTCTTTTTTGGCCATTTTTGCAAAATTACACGAAATCCTTATCATAACCCACTTACAGCCACTGAGTTAGAAGTACTGACATGAAAATTAAACAAGTCAATCATCTGTGGAACGGGCAGGGCTCGAAAAACTCCAGCCAATGATTTCCAGAACCACCGAGTTGCATTGGACAGTAAGTACGTCAATCAAACGGTCGCAACTGCACTCCCCGCGCGACCCCTTTGTGCACGTACTCAAAGCTCGTGACCCAGAGCAAGCTTCTGTTGTTATCCTGCGGTAGCTACTGGAGCTAGCTAACTAGGTAATGGCTCGATCTCCCGCATCTGTGTTCGCACTCGTGGATGATTGCGCGTCCATGTACTTGGAATGGTTGGAGTCAGAGTCAGCGTTGAAGGAGAGGGGGTAGGACCATTTGAGTTGTGTACTTTAAAAATCTGCTGCCGTTTAGCAAATCCCATACCCAACCTTTAAATTAGGACTGAGTGGATGAGCCACCAAGTGTGTGTTAGGACACAAAACCGCGTCTCTCATCATTCTGTAATTTGACATTTATGCCGCTTTTCCACCGCACATGTAGCTCGACTCGACACGACACGACTCGACACGACTCGACACGGTAGCAGCGCGGGTCCTTTTCCACCGCAAATAGTACCTCCGGGACGTGGGCGGGGTCGGCTGCGCGAAAGGGCCGTGACGTATTTTTGTACGCGACGCAAACAACACCTACGTAACCCACACATGGACAGAACCCACATAACAACAATGGAGAACATCGATGCGATGGTATTCGTGTTCGTATTATTAGCTGGCATGTTGAAGAAGTGGAATATGTTGGCTGCGGCGCTGCTATGGCTGTTACCAGCATGGTTGCCATGTCGCTCTCATGACTTCGTCACACTCTGGCCAATCAGTGGCCGGCCGTCTGCCGACGTCACCTTTTAGCATCGGCTCAGCCGCTTGGAACCTAGAGCGAGGCGGTACTAGAAAAAGCAGCCACTTCAGGTACCAGATACCATGTTTTCGCGGTGGAAACGCAAAAAAGGCGAGCTGAGTCGAGTCGAGTCGAGTCGTGTCGAGCTGGTACCATGCAGTGGAAAAGCGGCATTAGTGACTTTTTTTTTATGGAATATGACTGTAGCTTCCACTTGTGATGAAATAGATTGACTGACACAAACTGAACACAACAATATATAAAAAAACTAAAATTGTCAAATAAACATCACATCACACGACAGATGCCGCTGAAACTCTCCACCCCTCCACCACTCCCAAACCATGAAGACAGCAAGCCAAATGGGTCAAAATGGGTCTACTAATGACCAATTCTAATGAGTTTATAACATTGACTGGTGTCTCTTTAATAGTATAGCAAGGATATAAAGCAGGATGTAGAACAGGTAGAAAGTCCCTGATTGGACGTGAAATTCTCTACGATTGACAGCTAAAATTGTCTGCTTGATTGTCTAAAGGGACTCATTATCATTACATAACGGTCATTATCAGACGTTTAAAAGGCGCTTTGTCCCACTGGGCTTGCCGTACACAGGCTCCCATTCGTCTTTGTATGTGCTGAGGATTACGAAGTGAGACTCAAGAGAAAAAGTGTCAGCGAGAGCATGACAGAGTGATGTTCTTGGATGTTTTGAGGTGAGTGGGTGAACCGCGGGTTTGTGTGAGGGGGCTACTGGATCAAGTTCCCCTGGAGGAACGCCCCCAGCTGGGGGGGGGGAGCGCGATGAGCAGCGGCGGGGCTAAAGACCTCACAAGCATGGGCGGCTTAGAGGGCAGCCATGCTGCACACACACACACACACACACACACGCACACACACACACACACACACACAAATGTAAAAACACACACACACAGACAGTCACACATGGAGCCACACAAGGACACTGACACACACACAAACACGCACACGCACACACCCACACACACACAGTGGAACGACAGCGGTTTTACCTTCGGCGTCCTCAACTGTCTCGATGGCTTCAATGGCCTCAATGGTAGCTGAAGGATGGGCGGGAAGGAAAGGAGAGAAGGAAAGGATAGAAGGAGAGAAAGAAAGTGAGAGAGAGAATAATAGAAAGAAACAGAAAAGAGAGAATAGAACGAAGGGGAAGGTAAAGGAAACAGAAGAAAGACAGGGAAGCAAGGAGCCAACAGAGAGAAGGAAGAGTAAAGGATAAAGAAGATAAGAGAGATAGAGAGAGGGAAGAGGGAGAGAGAGAGAGAGGGGGGGGAGAGAGAGAGAGAGAGAGAGAGAGAAAGGGGAGAGAGAGAAAGAGAGAGAGAGAGAAAGGGGAGAGAGAGAGAGAGAGGGAAGAGGGGAGAGAGAGAGGGAGAGAGAGAAAGAGAGAGAGAGGAGCGTGTGTGTTACTCATGCAGAGGCCCCTAAAGCAGCACTGAGGCTGTGGTTCACAGGGGCCCGGTGTCAGCGTGCGCAATAGCTGCCATTAGCTCACTAACACACACACACAAACATACACACGCGCACACACACACACACACACGATCGCTTGCGCGTGCACACGCACACGCCCACACCCACAGCAGGCTGTTGGTGTCCTCGGCGCTGGGACGGGGCGGAGGGAGCGACTGAATACGGAGCATGAGGAGAGAGGGGTACAGATGGAGGAAGACTAGAGTGTGTTTCAGTGTGTGTGTCACACAACTCGATGATGCTTGTCTGTCTGTGTTATGTGTGAGTGTGAGTGTGTGTGTGTGTGTGTGTGTATGAGTGTGAGTTTGAGTGAGATAGAGAAAGGGAGAGAGAGAGAGAGAGAGAGAGAGAGAGAGAGGGAGGGAGGGAGGGAGAGAGAGAGAGTGTGTGTGTGTTTGTTAGTGTACGCATGTGTTTGTGTACGTGTGAGTGTGTGTGCGTGTGTGTGTATACACACTCACCACTCTGCAGTGTCTGCTTGCCCCCTGACAGCACTCCGCTGGGCAGCATGCCTGTCGGGGTCAGCCCCTTGAGGGTCAACACATTCTCACTCTCCTCCCTGGGAGAGAGAGAGAGAGAGAGAGAGAGAGAGAGAGAGAGAGAGAGAGAGAGGTTGGGAGGATAAGGGATCGGGGTCATAACCAAAGGTCATTACTTCCTGTTATGTTTCGCCACATCCTGTGTGATACTGCGCTCGGACAGGCTCCTTTGTCTGAAGTTACTTGTCTTAACTTTCATTCCCACTGTCCCCCTTATTCTGTTGTTGCCCTGATGCGTTTCTCATTTAAATGGGAGGCATGCTTCTTCTCAGCAGCGATAGGCCCCACTATGCAGTGCATAGTGGGTCAGATCACAGACCAATTCCGCTACCGCATTGTTGAGTATACCTGCGTACAACTGGCCGAATAGTATGCTGTCAAGGGTGGCTGGAGGTGGGTCTTTGGATGAGGTGCCAGTTCTCATACTGTGTGTCAGCAAAGAGCCTGTTTTGGCTAGGAGATGATTGGTTGGTTTGGCGGCAATTATGCAGAGAAACGCATAATGATAAAAAACCGTCTCATGTGGATCTGAGGTTCTGTTGCTTTCTCACAGAAATACATTGTGAACACACACATTTTTAAACAGACACTCCCGCTCGCACACACACACACACACACACACACACACACAAACACACATACACACACCAATACACACAAACGCACACACACGGGCTGCACTCACCGTAGAACAGAGAACATCTTGGCCATCTTCCCGATGGCGCGGATCTTGTTCTTGATCACCTCTTTCCTTGCTGCCGCAGCGTTGGCTGCAGAGAGGAGAGAAGAGGGGCGGAAGAGGAAGAGCAGAGGAAGAGGAGCGGAAGAGGAGAGGAAGAGGTGAGGAAGAGGAGAGGAAGAGGAGAGGAAGAGGACAAACACAGCAAAGCCCAAAGCAAAACGTCAACTCAACACACAGTGGAAACCTTCTATTTGTGTGCTTTTCTTTGTTTGACTTGTGCTTCAACCACCACAGAGTGGTTAAGCCTTTGCACAAACCTTCCCCCACCATCAGAGAGCAGTGAAATGCAGGTAAAACCCTCCCTGCCTGGCTCTGGTTCTGTGTACATGTTCATGGATCTCTAATCCTGTTCCCTCCCAAACCTAAATAGTTTAACATTTGAGATCCCGGTAGTTCATGAATCAAAAAAGCTAATTATTTTTCTCCTGATATTTCTTAACACAGTTCAATAAAAGCAGGATGTCAGTCCATCTTGCCGGTGTCGGTGTTCAGACAAAATGCTAACAGTACGTCTCTGGTATTATTTGACACAAAGGTCAGATTAAGTTAAGATAAGTTGAGGCTATACTGTAGTAAAGTGTCTTTATAACAGAGCCTTGAAGGTCCTTCAAGGCTAGTCAAGAAGAGAATAAAGTACAAGAAGAGAATAAGGTATCATCATTGCCAAATTCTAAGCAAATATATTTTAAGGTTTGCTAATTTCCTTCCATTGAATTAAAATTGGTCTTCAAATGCCTAAATAACACTGCTCCCCAACCGCTCTGCAAGACAATAAATAGATTGCAAAGTGGTTCCAGATCCACCACCCGAGCAACGTCAAAAGGCAGCTGTAGTATCCCTTTCTGCAAAACATCTTTCTGTCAAACTGCCTTTTCAGTAAAGGGGATCAAATGACGGAACTCACTGCCAGACCACTTGAAATGTATCACTACATTTGATACCTTCAAAGAAACTTTTGGCGAATTCAACAACAATCTTGCTTGCATACTTAGTTTTTTACAACGGGCTCTCTCTGTATGTCTTCTTTCCTTTTTCACTTGAAAAAGTGTCGTAAATTAGCTTTGGCTAAATACACTGTGATGCAAACATCAGGTGACTAAAGCATATCTATGTTTATGTATCTGGCCCTATTCAAATAAACCTTAAAATAAAACATAAATTGTACAAGGAAACGTCAGCCCGGTGTGCGGCTCCAGCAGCATGTGTTCTGCTGAACTGGCTGAACACAGACACTGGGCGTTCCTCGCTCACCGTCGTAGATCTCCTCCCCGTCGTTCATCAGCTCGTCGTCGGAGCAGATGCTGAGGACGTTCACCAGCATCTCCGTTACTGGAGGGGAGGACAGGGCAGGTCAGAGGAGGCAGCAGGTGACTGGAGCTCAGTACTCGTACAGCAATGAATCATATTACTAATATTCAGAACCATTACTTAGAGGTAGCAGCTTCAACCAACTCTTCCAATAATATGTGTGTGCGTGTTTGAGTTTAATGTGTGTTTTTTGTTTTTATGGTGTCTGTGTTATGTGTGTGTCAGAGTTTGATGTGTTTTTTGTTCTGTGTGTATGTGTGTGTCTGTTATATGTGTGTGTCTGAGTTTGATGTGTGTATTTCAATTATTTTGTGTGTGTCTGCTTTATGGGTGTGTCAGAGTTTGATGTGTGTTCTTTTTGTGTGTGTGTGTCTGTGTGTCTGCGTTATATGTGTGTCTGAGTTTGATGTGTGTTTTTCGTTGTGTGTGTGTGTTCACCCTTCTCCCCTACGAAGGGCAGGGACCAGGTGAAGACGTCCATGAAGTTGGGCAGCCAGTAGGGGTGGGGGGAGCAGTTGAACTGACGGATGTTCATCACGTTGTTCTCATACTTCAACACGGCCGCTGGAGACACACACACACACACACACACACACACACACACACACACACACACACACACACACACACACACACACTCACACACGACATACACACACACACACACACACACACACACACCAACACACACACATACGCCACACCCACAAACCCACACACACACATACGCCACACACACACACACACACACACACATTTGCGAACACACACACACATGCGCCACACACACCACACAACCACACACGGACACACACACGCAAGCACACACAAGCACACACACACACACACACACACACACACAAACACACACACATACACACACACACACAAACACACAGTTTATTTGTGAACATGTGGTTGCACATCATTGAATGCATTGCTGTACGTCAATGTATGTGAATGCCTTTATGTGTGTGCGTGTGTGTACACGTGCGAGTGTGCGTGTAACACCTTTGTTGTTGTACACATCCAGGTAGTTCGGAGCGGAGAAGATGGTGATGAGGGAGGGAAACCCGGTGGTCTGACTCTTCCTGTACATACGGTATCTGAGGGGCAAGAGAAGGGAGAGAGTCAAACCCTTCCTGCAGGCTACGGAAGACGGGGAGATTTTAATCAACAATCTTTGACATTTTTAATAGGCCATTTGGTTTCAAATTAATTAGCCACCGGCTGGTTCAATTTGAGGTTTCGGATAATTGGTTGGATTTGGAGAGTCCCCTTAGTTACATGACTACTGGCCCTGAATCCGACTGCGGGCCATGACGCTCATTGGAGGAAGCACGGTTTCATATCGATGATATAACAGACAGTAACATCCACGCTGAGCGCTCCACATTATTCACGGTTTGTAAAGCGCTACTCTGCCACAGTAATGGTGGGTCGCAGCTCAGACAGGCGCGTGCTCTGCATGGTAAAATAGTCGCAGTATGTGTTGTGCATATCTATCGGTTCCCACAACCGTCAAGGCAGCTGACTGCTCAATGAGAATCACGCCATCAACACCTCCTTTACTACTGTTGCTTCGAGGATTTCTTCCTTAAATTGCTTCACTAACTTGTAAGGACCAGCCTGGGGCAGCCGGCTCCTTATGCTCTCCATCTCTGAGTGTTAAAGCGGTGATGTTATGCCACCGGGTCTGAGCGAGAACAGCCATTAGAAGAGCGTTTTGTTTTTATTTTTTTTGTTTTAGTGACATCACAGGTGGGAGTGTCCACCTAGAAGTATGCTGGATGGATCGGTCTACTAGCCTAACCGGTGGACTGCAGAAAATGTTGCTAATATATCAATCATGCATCTAGTCGGACACTCCCACTTGTGATAAAACACAGGAAAAGGCAGATTTTCAAACGGCATGTGATGACTAATCACACTCACACCTGGTGGCATAGTATCACCGCTTTGATCTACTTCAGTTGCTGCCTCACAGGCAAAAGCATTGGGCTGAAAACCATTTCTGTTAATCTCACACATTATTTCACCGGAACAGAAAAGCATTCACTACGCAGTGCTCCAACACTCTTCAGACTCTCCCTTCCTTCCTTCACGTGTGTGTTTAATCAGTGAACCCCGCAGAAGGACATCATATTTCACTGACAGAGTGAATGCATGTCGGGCTGGGGGGGTGGGGGGGTATTGACAGCCAGTCGGTGAGTCAGTTAGTCAGTCAGTCAGTCAGTCAGCTCACCCAGCATCCTGGGCCTCGTGCGCTCTGATGATTGACAGCAGGTTGTTGGTCTGAAGGAACTCACACACCGCCGGGTAACTGGTGGGGACGAGAGAGAGAGAGAGAGATATGGAGAGAGAGAGAGAGAGAGAGAGAGAGAGAGAGAGAGAGAGAGAGAGAGAGAGAGAGAGAGAGAGAGAGAGAGAGAGAGAGAGAGAGAGAGAGAGAGGGAGAGGGAGAGGGAGAGGGAGAGGGAGAGGGAGGGAGAGAGAGGGAGAGAGAGGGGGGGGGGGACACACACAAACACACACATAAACAGTAGAATACATCATATTGACAGAATTGTTCCTTTCAAATGGAGACATGTGTTTCATACTGTCTTTATACTTCGGCTGTGAATGGCTGATTTGGACCAGGCTGGGATATGATCCGGTCTGATGTATGAACTCCACTACTTTTGTGACAGCGTGGATAAATGTTTTTTAATGGCCTTGCCTTATCCTGCCAGCAGGTGGCGATGGTGACGCCAGGCAGGCACAGCAGGGCTTATTGTGGCAGTACGGTGGCCTACTAGTGTGTGGGGCAGAGTGGACTAGCCCTACCTGACGTTGGGTTGTCGTTGTTCATTCTATATTATTTATGTAAACTTTTTAACACATTGACCATTTGTGCTTAAGAGTACATGGACAGTAACAAGTCACAACCAAGCTTGGGCAAGGGAAGATGATGAATGAAAGGCAACAATCCATTCATATCTCTTTCTTTCACACATTCTTCTACCCCCCCCCCCCCACAACATTCCTTCCCCTCTTCCTTCCCTCACTGTATCTTAATATCACCGCATATCGGGCAGGGGTAGCCAGTCGTCATAGCAACGGAACCGTGCAGCCTCCCTGGGGATTGTGGGATATCGTTTCATGCTAAAACACAACTGTGTGTGTCCATGTGTGTTGGTGTACATCTGTCTGTAGGACTGTGTGTGTGTGTGTGTGTTTGAGTGTGCATCCTCACTTTAACGCGTATGTTTGCGTGTGCCTGTTAATGATATGTTGTGCACACGCAGAATTGTCGAAACCTGGACAATATAGGGCTTCTGTCGCCTGTACAACCCCAATTATTACTATTAGTTCTAGTCTGAAGACCACCCTCCCTCCTCATACACACACACACACACACACACACACACACACACACACACACACACACACACCACACACACACACACACACACACACACACACACACCTTCACTCTAACCATGGCAACAACAGCCCTGCTTTATAACCTCCAACCTTATAATTGATATGCCTTAATAACATGAATTATCATAATTAATACCATCATAGCCCACATCCAGGTTCATCTGGTACCTCTCAGAGATGAGCAGTATGGGAGGTTGTGGAGACAGCTGAGATGAACTCTACTGAAACACAGGGCATTATC